>NC_056738.1:73841729-74084229 GCF_019279795.1 Protopterus annectens
CACAAGAGATGCCCTTGCAATCTGACAGATTTGAAATGCTTTTGCAAGGAAGAATGGGCAAATATTGCCAGGTCAAGATATGCCATGCTGATAGACTCCTACCCAAGACTGACTGTTGTAATTAATTCAAAATTAAGGGTGTACACACTTATGCAACCAGCTTATTGTACATTTTTTATTTTTTCTATTTTTTTCCCTTAACAGATTTGTTTTTCAATTGAATTGTACAGGTTATAGGTCACATTAAACTTGGGAAGAATTTTGAAATGATTTATTGTAGTCACATTTTTTATATCACAAAAACCTGGCATTTTAACAGGGGTGTGCACACTTTTTATATCCACTATATGTGTGTGTGTGTGTGTGTGTGTGTGTGTGTGTGTGTGTGTGTGTATATATATATATATATATATCTATCTATATATGAAAGAAAGTGGAAGAGAATACAGAGTTAAACACATAAAGAGAACCACTAAAACAGTGCAAGATAGGAGGCAGTGCAGGTTAAATATGTTTTAGGGAAGAAGCCCTTTTTGTGATGCACATAAAGATATGTTTTTGAGGAAGGTGTACAGGATTAGTAAGGAGTGTGGGTAAAGAAAGGTAGCAGGTGCAGACACACTAAAATAGTGGCAAGAAGCCAGGGTGATTGTGAATGTAAAATAAAGGATAGATAAGGGTTAATCAGAAATATACAGAGGTGGGCGGGATTGTATTGAGGAAGGTTAAATGATGTACAACATCTTGGGCATGATGCATTAGGGAGGGTCACAGCATAAAGGAGGTAAGGTGAGGTGCTACCATGGTGGAATGCCATGACTACCTCCTTGACAGCCTACGCAGAACAATTGTCCTTGTTTGGAGATGGGTGGCCAAAGATATCTGATGGCCCAGTGGCTGGCTCCTGCTGTTCAAGTGAATCTGCTGTTGATTGCAGCAAGCATTCAGGCATGCTATGGTGTGGAGGTTCATATGCATTTCCATTTCTGTACAGACCAGCCACAGTCGATGACATTGTGACAGGATAGGGCACAGCTGCCTTCCTTAGAGATGTCTTCACCCCTCCTTTGACCTCAGCTGGATTAGCAGGTGCCTGTGATGACCTCAGCTTTGCCTGCTTTCCTTCCTTCCCTCCACCTCCATAGCAGAGACACAGTAGGAAGATTAGGAATAATCATTAAAAAAGTGATATTCAAACATACTTACTGTGCCATATTGACTGTAGTGCCTGCCTCATGTGTTAGCCCACCATATCATGGCTTTACTCTTCAGCTATAAGAAAAAGAATAAAGGTCACCTGTAGAGTAAGGGATACATCCGTAATCAGTGAGTCATTACATTTAACACCCAGACATGTCTAGAAAATAGTTGCAGTACATCTCCGGTTGCTGTCTTTGAACTTTTGTCTTCCACTGATAGATGGTGAGGCGTCATGTTATCAGTTGTTATCTTCATTATTATCACTATGAAAAGACTTGGATCAGGTCATACCAGGCATGCTATTTTTGAAAGACCCATCATATTAGCCCACCAAGTGCTATTTATAGTTACTCTGAAGAGTGAGCAAGAAAATCTTGATGTTCATTAGGTCACTTTTGCAGTAGCCATAATTCTATGGACCACACCACAAAAGGAGGGGGTGTATCCATATTCATAAAGGATACCCACACCTCCAGTTGGTGTTGACAATGCTGCAGCCGGAAATCATCCAGGTGCAACTAACAATAACCAAACTGTTTCTGGTGCTTGTTATTGCTACAGGCCAGGCTCCTCAACAAACTCACCCACCCCCAGCCTTGAAGACACACTGGTATAAATGTATAAGTATCACTCCAAACATCATCATGGACTTCAACTCTAATATATAGACTGGGAACATTACTCAAGCAAGCCCTAACCAAGCCTCCTGGAGTTCATAAATGGAGATCATAAATGCCAATGAACAGCTGCAGCTCCACGAGGAGAAAAAGAGGGGAGATATACTAGATCTCATTGTCACATGGGGACAAAATGCTCCACACCACAACCTATCTATATTCCCTATCATCTGTCTGATCATCATCACTGGACATCAACATCCCCACATCCGCCCCAACCCAAACAAAAAGAACACAAGACCATACTTCACACTTCTCAAGCTACTAAGACTGTGGGGTATATCAAGGCCCAAGGCCCCTGAGCCAGTGGAAACCACAAACCAAAAACAAATGCCCCTTATGAACACCTCCAGGACTGCATGGATCAGGCAATCCCAAATAAACCAAATAAATAAAACCACAAAACCAAACCAACAAGCAGCCACAAAAGGTGGACCCCATAACCCCACAAACTTTACAATAAGAGGAGAAAAAGAGAAAGCTTAGAACAAAATCCATAAAAAAATAAAAAGAACAGTATTAGTCATCAATTATTATAAAAAAAATTTAGCATAATCAAACTCATAAAATCAGAAGGATGAGAGAAAAGGACAAATTAGCTCAGGATTCAAAGCCAGCTAGACCTGGCTTTTCAGCTATGACCAAACCCAAAATTCCAAAAAATGATCTCAAAATTCCAAAAAATGACACAAAATCACTGAACCCACAGACATTGCCAACATAAGGGCAGACAGGTTCAGTGCAAACTAAAGGAGAGCAAAGGATAAGAGCAGTGTAGCCTCCCCCCACATCTCAAATGCCTCCCCTGCTTCTAAACTCTAAGCTAAAAAGCTCATCAATGGGACGGGGAAGCGTCCCCCTGGTGTTGCTGAGCCGGTGCAGGAAACCCGCACATAGGCAACTGTTTAATCTCAGCCTTACCACAGGCCCAGCACAGGAGTGGCGTACATGCCCAGGGACATGCTTCGCAAAGGCCAACCCTCTCACTTCGGCGCCCGTCTCACGTCCTGCCATGTATACTTCTGCCAAGCTATCATAAGCATAAGCTTAACAAGTCTAGTCTGCAAAGCTGGGATCATAATAGACTTGGAGCCAACCCAGTCATATTTTGGGGACTTGCAGACATTGGACCACCCAGTTTTTGTTTGTCAAGGGAAGATCATGCCTTTGAACTTGGTCGACTTCTTCAAACACAGTCACCAAGGCCATTGATGAGGAGGCAGTCCATACAGCCTACCTTGACCTTGTAAAGCAGAAAAACGAACCTATATCCTGCCAAGCATCAGATGCCTGGCTAATCTTCAATGTTTTAGGTTCTTCCCTTGTATAATGTAACACCTCCCACCAACACAAGAGTACATGCTGTTATAGGAGGGACATATGGACATGCCAAAAATCAGAACTTTTTTGCCATAGTACTTGTAAGCTAACTTTATATCACCTTAGCAGCATGTGTTTTGGGCAAATAACTATCCCTGTTGAGGAAACCTTTCTTTTTTACGGAAAAATCTGTTTAAAAACTACTCATGTCTTTCAGGAAGGGTAAATGCTTGTACGGTGGATAGACACCAATTCTTTTCTTCTTTTTTTTGTTTTTGTTTAGGAGTTCAACACAATCCTTGGTCCTGTCAGATTTGCCTTTTGTTTATTCCCAGAACCGTTAGGGGTAGTCAAAATTGTTGTAAATGGAAGTCATAGTGACCGGCTTCCATTCTATGATCCTCCTAGAAAAAAAAAAGAAGAAGAAAGTGGTGAAAGAGGTTTCCAAACAAACTTGGACTTCTGTGATCTGGGTTTGGCATTTCACTGAGAAATTTTCACAGCCCTCAGACAAAGTCAGTCTGCCTCTCTTGCTCCGTCTGGCATGACCTCTTTGAAGGATTCTAAGGTCTGAGATTTAAGCACATTTTGTCACACTCTATATTAAGTTGTTGTTGAGAAGGGACAATCTGGAATTTTCCTTTCTGAGGGTGAGGAATGTATTCAACCATGTTTTGTTAAGGGAGGATGTCACAGTATTCCTTATAGAGGGCTGGTATTGGTATGCTGTCTCTAAAATTTAAGGCTGGAGGCCCCTAAAAAGAGGACTTGAAAGACAAAATATTTTTTCCTTCTACCACCTCTGCACAGAAAGCCTCTTGACTGGCATGGTTTTAGCCAGAGCCTGCAATCCACTCTCTCCAGCCTTCTCTTCCATTTTCTATCCCAGTTAAAAAAAAAAAAAAAAAAAAAAAGAGCCCCCTTTTCCTAGAAGAAAAAGAAAAGCTTTCTGAATCAGATTTTGAGGGGATAGACTCCACCTTGATTACCCCCCCACACACACACACACACACACACACACACACACACACACACCTTGTGAGTCTGAAGAATTAGACACCCTCTCTTTATACTCCATCAATGAAGAAATATCTTTTGGAGATACAATTTCTAAAGTGAAAGAATATTTCAAATGAGAGTTTAATGAAGTGTCAGAATCTTCTAAGATATATTATGTGGTATTGAGTATAAAATTCCCCAAAACTAGTAGCCACCCCTTGTATTTAGGAGCCTTAGTGTATAGCTTTTCTTGGGGTGGCCACAGTGGTGCAGTGGTTAGCGTTGTCGCCTCACAGCAAGAGGTTTCCTGGTTCGATCCTTGGCTGGGGTGCCTTCTGTGCGGAGTCTGCATGTCCTCCCTGTGGTCGCGTGGGTTTCCTCCAGGTGCTCCGGTTTCCTCCCACATCCCAAAGACATGCTGTAGGTGGATTGGACACTTTAAATTGTCCTTAGGTGTGAGTGCGTGTGTGCGCCTTCTGTGGAAGGTTGGCCGCCGGGCTGGCAACTCGACACTGTAAAACTCCACTGCCAGTCATGAGCGGACAGGTGATCCGCTGTGGCGACCCCTAACCGGGAAAAGCCGAAAGAAGAAGAAGAAGTGGATACCTTTTCTTCTGCCTGCATTTCCCTGATTCCCAACCCTCTGCCCCTAAGAAATCAGACAGATTTAATGGGTGTCTTATGTACATAAATACCTTTAATAAAAAAAATGTGGCAGACCCTACTACAGTTTCTCTTGATTGGGGTAGATCTTCTGATGCATTTTCTGCTTCTAAAATTGTGTCAGATGACAAAGACAGGTATTCATTTGGTAGATCTGGGAAACAGATCTGTATGTCTTCCACTCTGACATTGAGTAATCAGTTGCCAGTCACTTGCCCTAGTATCTGCTACTTGTGTTTGCTAATATGCAGTAAACATTAACTTCCTTATCAAACTTTTGACAGTAAGTCTTCCTTTCCTTCATAGGTCACTAAGCATTGTATTCAATACATACCGGTCACTGTCTTTGAGCAAGAAATCTGGACAAAGCCCCAAATAATGGTGGGACAAAGACCCAAACATAAGGGCACTTTTTAAATATTTCTCTTACAAACTTAGAAAGTTAATAGAATCACAAGATTTGCATTAGCATTAATTTTCTGAATTATATGAAGTCTGAAACTCCAATGTCTGATATTATTTTCTGACTTCAGTCCTCAATGATTTGTCAGTGATTTGCCAGAAAACCTAAATTTTTATGAAAAACCGACCAAAAATATGAGGCAAAAATGTAGACATTCTCTAAAAATCTGGACAGTTGAGAGATATGATTCAATATGCTTACAACATAGTGGATGCTTTGTCCAGGGCTGCTTCCTGCAGGTACAGTAACGCACAGGAATGCATGCATGAATTAGATTACATAATTTCCCTAATGGTGTTAAAGCTCAGCTACTACATCCATGTCTTAACAGAGATTGTTTGGGAATTCTTTAGCCGAAATACTAACAGGACTGGAAGAGAGGAGAAAGTTGATGTAAGGAATTAACTAACCCTTTTTATCCCCTTCCCTAATTACCAAAGTCGTATCCTTTTTCCTTTTGTCCATTTTTTGTGAAAATCCTTTAAATCCTCTCAGCAAAAAGGCTTCAAAGCAGCAATACAAGAAAAATGGCATGGAGATTCAAAAAGGAAAGGAATATGATCCCAAGAGCCCTCCTTTCAAAAGAAGTCTCATTGACTATCTTTGTCTGTTTTTCTCTTTGCTTCACCCTGGCCTTTCTTCCTAAATTGTAGGTAAACTGTCCTGTTACCTTCGTTTCATGAAGCAGATAACTTCAGATGCTTGGGTTTTAAAAATAATGCAGAATGGTTACAGACGCATGTGGGCAATCCCTTCTGTGTCAGTCAGAGATTCCTTCTCCTTTAAAAAAGCAAATTTGTTTCCTCAAATCCTGTCCACCCCATTGTCCCAGGTGTGATAGAACCAGTGACCTAGATCCCAGATAGGCAAAGGCTTTCATTTAGTAATATTCCTGATTCACAGAAAGGAAGGCACCAAGACCTGTTTTGGACTTTTCAAACCTAAATACCATTTGGGGATGGTGGGGGGGGCAGAATTCAAAATGTTCACTTTACAGACTCTGTTTCACTCTTCTGTTTCCCAAGGCCTTTCTACTCATTATAGACATTAAAGATGCCAACTTGCTCATGTCATTTCACAAAAAAATGACAGATGTTACACAGGATTCTTTGTCCTGGTATTTTCAGTTTGTGTCTTTGCCTTTTGGTCTTTCAACTGTTGCAAGAGTTTTCGGTGCCTAACCCAACTCCACAGGCTTCTGCAGAGTTCAAGGCATTCATATTTTCACATGTCAGTGATTGATTCATTTCAGCTCCCTCCATCCAAGAAACAGGAGCAGCTCTTCAGTTCACTTTTCATCTTTTCTGCAGCCTGTGTTTCAAACTAAATTTGAAAAAGCCGTGTTTAAACCTCTGTCACAGGTTAGTGTTTCCAGATGATCTCCTGGTAACTTCTGTATGCACTGCTTGTCTCCTCCTAGACAAAGTATCACCTTTCCAGCTGTACTTCTTGAATCTGACCAATTGAGATGTGTCCACAGAAAGAGAGAGAGATTTCCTCAGAATTCTGTGTTACCTGGCTTTATCCATTCTAATAGTCACATTTGCCAGATTGCATATGACAAAAATCCAATGGTACCTCAAATCAGTCTGGATCCAGCATCTCCATCCCTTATCCTTTCAAATTCCAGTGTGCAAATTCATGAAGGAGGAACTTATTGTGGTGGGTCTGTTAGGTCTTGCTAATTCTGGGCATTACATTGTCCCCTCATTCTGCTTAGTCAACCATGATGCATGCTTTAAACTTTGCATGGGGGGCAGTCTCTCCAGGCATCAATGTTCATGCCATGTTGTGCCTCATTTCAGGACCAAGCCTGTAAATCTCGAGATGCTGCCTGTCATAAAAGCTGTCAAAGCTCTAAATAAGCAGTGGAACCCTTGACCTCTGTTAGTGATGATACCACCGCAGTGATGTGGTATACAAACAATTAGTGGGGAACAAAGTCTTAACCCCTACCCAACCTAGCCATGATTGCCTGGGAACTGGCCGCATAGAACAGCCTCACTGTGTAGGCCACTTAATTCTTTCAGAGCAGAGCATAATAACAGACAGATTGAGCAGATCTAGCATAGACCTTCACAAGTAGATGTTACACCCATGGGTCCTCCAGGAGATTATGTATCTCTGGGTACTTCCCAAGTTGATGTGTTTGCCTTCTGTTTCTGCAGACAACTAAACCTGTTCTTTCCCAGGTCTCCTTGCACAAAGGCCTGGAAAATAGCTGCACTTTATTTCTTGTGGCATTACTAATTCCTTTATAGAGTGTTTTAATATGCTTTTGAAAGTTTTTTTCCCCACAGGGCTAGAAAGAATACATTGTAGTGCCTCTTCATTTGTTCTCCTATGATTTTCTCCCCATTTCTCTGATATTCACAATTGTTCTAAATATCTAGAGGGACTTGCAAGATATGCTGGTTCTTCCTTCTAATACATCTGTCTAGGGGAATTTCCAAAAACTTCCTTACAGTGTGGATTTAATCACAAAAGACAAGGGATCCCTAATCAGTTCAACTTTAAAACTCTCCACCTGACAATATGGATAGTACATTTTTGATCCCGTTTAAGCTACTTATTTTTTTCAGAGAACTTGCGCAGGTATTAAAGGAGGCTATAAAATCACACTTAGTCAGATGGAAAATAATTTCTGATTGTTGCCATAAAAGAGAACAGGATCCATCTAGTGCCAATGGTAAGTGCAACTTACACAACTGTACTTTTTCTCAGGGATTCATCTACCATTATTGGATAGGTGTTTTTCTTATAAATATTCTCTCTCTTCTACATTTTCCTTATAACAAGGAAGCAAACTCTTTACTGCACTAACCTTGAAGTAATTCACCGTGCATGTTTCCAGTCAAATTGGTTTTCTGTAGAGCTGCATTACAAAGTATTGAGGCCTGCAAGCATCATATGAACTTTCTGCTGTTTAGTTGTTAGACCATTCACATTCCATGGAATAAACTCTTATGTTGTTAAAACCAAGCTTCCCTGATGCCTTCCATACAGGTATTTTCTCAGTAGCCTGCATATGTAACAACATGTAAAAAACGACTTAAAACACGTAAAAAGCACAAACTAAGCCAATAAGGATAGTGCCCATTTTCATAGACATCAAGATTTAGACTCTCAATATTTTCAATAAGTTTATTACATGACAGAAGTAGTATTCTTACACATTTTAACTATTCAAAATTGATTGGAATAAAATATTAGGCACAATACATTTTGAGAGGGAATTCCAGGATTTTGTATACTTTGACACAGGTTGTTAAAAGTAACACAATAAGTAATGATGTGTTAGATTTGACATTGACTACCACTCTTAACTTGATTGCCTAAGTAGATGTAATTGAACTTTTAGGAGCCTTGGACCACAGAGCAATCACATTTTATATTGTTTGGCATCAAAATAGTAATAACGTCACTAAAATCTTTGATTAAAAAAAAAAAACTACTGATATACTGTAGGTGTCTATATGTAGGAAGCCTTAGTATAATGTAAGTAGTGTGCATGATAAGAGTTAAAGTTGGAGTGAATAAAAAAAGAAGTGTCCCTTATTTGCTTTGGGAGAATAAGTTTGAAGTTTGATAGTAAGATTAACAATGTAATGTTACATTGGTGAGATAAAATGGTTAATGCTTTATATTTAAAGAAGAGAAATGTTTATGCCATATATAAAAAACAAGGCTAACAAAAATATTAAATATGATTTCTAAAAAGTAGGTAAGGGTCGTGCTGTAACTTCCAAGGCAAAATACAAAAACTTACTGATGTCTAGGAAAACTAATAAAAAGGCTTACTGTCGCATATGTTCTTAATTACTCTTCTTTAGTTAACCGACAGTTGGATATATGATAATGGAGAAAGAGAATATTTTGTCAAGAGTTTGAATCTGTAAATAGCAACTCTTTATGTGTTGTCCCTGCAAATATCCCAGTGATCACCACAGAACTGAGTGTCTGGTTATTGATTTGCCAGGTATAAGGGTAAGCGTAAAAGTTGTTAAATGTAGCATGGGTTAGATTTAATACCTAGCTTATTTATGTATACATTTGGCATGGAGTTACTAATTCCTTTACAGAGTGCTTTAATAATATACTTTTGAAAGATTTTGTACCACAGAACTAGAAAAAATCCATTGTAGCCCTCTTCATAAAAATACAGTTATGAACTTAGTCAAGTATTATAGACCAGTGAGTTTAAACTCAGTATTGGGAAAAATACTCTGAAAAAATAAATACATTACCATTATCAATAAAGCTTATATATTTAACAAGGAATGTTATCTTACTCACCTCAATCATGTCTACCTTAATTGAATTTTACAATGTGGTTAACATAGTGAATGATCATGGTTTACCAGGTGTTGTGGTTTATTTAGATCTTGCAGAAGGTTTTGGCATCTTGCCCCATGTAAGAATTATTAGGGCTTTGATAAGGCATAGTATTAACCCATATGTTATTTAGGGTCTATATTAGATCAGCAAACACTTAAAAAAGTGAACGCTGATTGATTGAACTTATGTAAGCGAAAGCTTACAATCTCGAACTGTCAGAACAGCGATTTTTTTTCCTAGGGAAAAAATCGCTGATCCAAAACACGTACACACAACACAAGCACACCAAACAAACAGCAATCTACACACATACACCTAAAATCTGACACCTAACCCTACACTAAACTATACACACACCACTAACTATCCACTTACCTTAACCCAAACCCTAACCCTAAGGTCCGTCACTATTGCACACTCACCTCACCCGCTCCCTAACCCTAACTCACTTACCCTGCCCTAACCCTCACGTCCACGCAATCGCACACATACCTAACCCGCGCCCTAACCCTAACACTCACATCCACACAATCGCACACTTACCTGAATCTGACCCGTAACTTTCCACCACAGCACTGAAAATACCAAAGCAACAGAAACGGACAACCAAATTCTTTCCCTAGGAAAAAATTTGGGTTTCTGTTGCTTCGATATTTTAAACATTCGCTAACATAAGTTCGATCAATCAGCGTTCGCTTTTTTAAGCGTTCGCTAATCTAATATAGACCTGTTATTTACTGGGTTAAAAAGTGGCTAACAGAACACAAAAGGGTTTCTGTCTTGATGTCTGTATCCTGTCACAGCAGGAGTACCCCATTGGTCTGTATTGGGTCCTATATTGTTTTAATTTGATTTCTGTATCTTTTCTTGTAGGGTCCCAACTTTGGATCTCACAATATGTCACTGATATTCAAAACTAACTTATTGTATCAGTTCAAGACATGATTAAGCTTGTTGATTAAGTAAAGTTTGTACATATGCAGACATCATTGGTATTCATTTTAATGCACAAAACATGGCAAATGTATCTGCTGGTAGAGCTAGCCATGGAGATCAGATGAAGCAGCTGATGGACACTTTCTTGTATTCCAGGAGAGAAGGTGGGGAAAAACCTGATATCAGTGCCACCTCTTATGGAAATTGAAATGTCTTAATATCATTGCATTAGCCATTCCCATGATTAAAGCATTTAATCAGCCACCATGAGAATATCTGCTCCCAGGTGGCAGACTTACAGCTCCCCATAATATCCCTCAGACTTCGTGCCTAATTCAGGTTGACTCCCTAGGAATCAGGGGGCCCACCCAGTAAAGGGTCACATCTAGGATTTGGCAGGAATATTTGGGGATCCAGGCATGACTGAACAGGGAAGCCAAGGAGGAACAGCTTGAGGCAATACACGGTTGGGTGGTAAGCCCATTTAAAAAAATGTAAATAATATATTTTTTCAGAAGGCACTCTGAAACTTTTTTATAGCTTAGGATCTGACTCTTGAGCTCCTCCTTTACCCTCAATGCCCCTGTCCTCCAAATTACATCTGATCTGATTTGCAGTGCTTCTAGCAAGCTGGGATTTTTTTCTCTCATAGCTCCTTGTGGGTTTTGAGTGATTTAAAACTAATTTTAAAACGTTTTTCTGACACTTCTCTGTGGCCTATCACCCTTCCTTACCCTTCTACAATCTTTTTTATTATTTTCGTGTTTCTCCATTTAGGTAGTTAGCTCCTGTAATACCTTTGGGTATATCCCTCCATACCATTGCTGATAGTTTTCCTTCCTTCTTTCCTTTTCTACTAAATGCAAAAAAAAAAAGAGACTGTCTCTCCTTAAAAGTTGATGTTATGTAGTCCTATCTCGCCTACATTCTTACCCATGGGTTCGGAGCCGAATATCTGCTCTGACTCGGCCGATTTTACTAGCTCAAAGTCTCTCATCGGCTGGGCTAAGTGGGTATCCCATGGTGCACTGCTCCATATCCCCAGATCTCGTTTGCCGCTTGTGTAGCTCGGATGTGGTTTCGCTTGGCTGTGGCTAAGTACCTTCTTTTTTGCTATTTCTCTTAGAGAAATTTGATATTTGATACCCAAAAGCTATTTTGATAGCTATTTCTTGTTGCTGTTACTGTGTTTGAGTGTGGTAGTTGTGTTTTTTGGTATCCCTAACTGTTCCAGCGAGCTAGGCCCGTTTTAGTTAGAGGACCTAGTCCTCCCCTCTGTTGTTAGGTAAACTTTTAGTGTGATTGTGTTTGTCTGTGTGTCCCCTAGAAGAACCGTTTCAGTTAGAGGTTCTTACATTGTGTCGAGTAGAGTTTTTTCTGGTGTTTCTACTTTGTGTCTTGTTTCTGCCCTTTTTTGTGATTTGTGTCTAGGTGGTCTTGCTTAGCGCTAGTTATAAGATGTCTAAGGATCAGAAGGAGCATAAGCCTTCTGGCTTTAAAAAATGTTCCAAGTGTGGATATAAGATGTCCATCACAGATGGACACTCTGTGTGTGTTTACTGCCATGGAGCCATCCATTTACAGGAGTCGTGTAGCTTTTGCCATGCGTTCAGTCCTAGGGTGCTCCAGGAGAGGAAAAATAAGTTAATATTAAAGGGACTTCTAAAACCGTCGTTTGAGGAAGCTATAGACTCGGCTTCCAGTTCTCAGTCAAAATCCAAAGCTTCCAAGGCTAAGAAAAGGTCTCCGGCTCCATCTGCCTCTTCGGATCCTCTGGAGAAGATTACTGTATTGGATTCTACCTCCTCGGCTCCACTGTCCACGGGACCGCAGGAGGTATCAGTGTTAACTGAATCGGCGTCGGCTCCTATCATTCTTGAACCCATTCGGAGCTGGTCGCCCAGTGTGATGCATGGTTCACCTGACAAGAGATCCCAATCTCCATCGCTCTCCTCCAAATCCTCCAGGCTTTCTGATTTAGATGTTGATAGAGTGGTGCAGAGGCTCCTGCAGTCGCCGGTGTTGGCTAAATTGTTCTCGGCTCCGACCCACTCGGCTCCGAAGCCAGTTCCTATGATCGTTTCGATGATTCCTCCTCCGAGCACATCCTTGTCATCGAAGCCGGTATGCTCCGCTCTGACTGATGTTCCTGTGCCGGCTCTGATACCCCCTCCGGGTCTATCGGTGCCGACCTCGGCTCTGACCATGTCGGTTCCATCCACAGGGTTCGGGACTCGGGTCTCTTCGGTCAGGCCCGAGGGGGATACTTCGGAACATCTGTCGGTTCCGAGTCTCCCACTCGGTGCATCGGCTCGTGGGACCCCGGTCGTGGCCTCGGAGGCCGGCTGGTCCTCGGACTCGGGGGGACCGACCTTCGAGGCCATGCGGAGCGTGCTGGCCAGATCGTCAGCTACATCACCCGAGTCGGTCATTTCGTCGCCCACCACACTGGTGAGAGCTTCTGATACTCACCTATCCATGGACAGTAGAGCGTCAGGCCCTAAGGATACCCCCACGAGCGGTCCCCAACTTTCTGAGGTCTCCCAGAGTTCGTGCCTGAGGAGCCACCTAGAAATAAATTGTGCAAGAGGAAGCACGTAGACTCCCAGGATGAGTCTCTCACCTCGGATACTGACCTCGAGGAATCGGAAGGGTCCCCCAAGTCATCCTCTAATGATGTTTCCTTCTCCGATGTCCTGGAGATACTGAAACAAAGAGGTGACTGGCCTTCCAAAGCTCCTTCCGAGGAGGAGTCAGTATTCCTTAAGGCTTTTGGTGCTCAACCCTCCACCTCCTGGGTGTCTCCACCCTTCGACGGACTTCTTGACCTCATTTGTCGAAGAGTGTGGGAAAACCCCGATTCTGTGGAGCCCGTGCCCAGGCGTCCCAACAAATTCCTTTCCGCCCCCAGAGCAAAGAGTTTCTGTCAAAAGGAGTCCCTGTAGATGCCATGGTGGTGGCGGCAGCCACCCAGAAGAAGTAGCAGAGTCTTCTTCATCCGTCCATCCTCCTAACAAGGAGTCTAGGACCATGGATCGGTATGGGAAGTGTACCCTATCTTCAGCAACCTTCACTCTACGGTCGCTGAATTATCTGTCTCACTTCACTCGGCTCCAGAGAGATCTCCTCAAAGAGTTGGGAGATACTCTTGCGGGTAACATACCTGAGGCAGTGGCTCAGACGGTTAACGCCCAGGTCTCCACCCTCAACTCCATTGCTAACTCGTCCATGCGGCTTATTTCGTATGCAGCCGAGGGAGCGAGTAGGGCAGCAAGCTCAGAGGTCGCCCTTAGAAGGCAAGCCTGGCTGCGCCTGTGTCACTTTGCGGAGGCCTTCAAGTCTTCCTTCACTGATTTGACGGTTCCTCCTTGTTTGGGACCAAAGTGAAAGACACCCTCACCAGGTGCGAGCAAGAGGGAAAGACCCTGTCTGCCGTAGGGGTCCATTTTTCCCTTCCTTCTAGGCCTTATCCCAAGGCCCAGTGGGGGGGGGGAGATGTGGTTCAAGAAATCACAGAGGTTTTTTCCTGCCACACAAGGTGAACCCCCCTCCAGAGGCAGGGGAGAGGGGGGTTATTCAGGGAGAAGTCGCCCCAGAGGCAGAGGGGGCCCCCCGCAGTTTGGGAGACTGTGACTCCTTCCGTGGCTCTCCATACCCTCATTCCTGAGGGTGTGCCCGACTGCGCTTATCCGGAGCCAGTCGGGGGTCGAATTTCCTTATACCCGGAAGCCTGGGAGAGCATTACCCAGGACCGATGGGTATTACAGATAATTTATGGAGGTTACCTCATTCCATTCTCTTCAGTACCCCCGCCAATCAGAAAAATCCCAGACGTTCCACCCAGTCAAAGGGATCAAGCAGCCTCAGAGGTCTCGCAGCTGCTAAAAAAAGAGCCATCCAACGTGTCCCCTCAGACCAAATCAGATTAGGGACTTGCTCAAGATTCTTTTTGGTGCCGAAAAGAACAGGGGACCTGAGACCCATACTAGATCTCAGTCAACTCAACAATCACGTACACAAGTCCAAGTTCCGTATGGTCACACTACAATTGATTCTCCCATTGGGAGATATGGATGTGCTCCATCGACCTCAAGGATGCTTACTACCATGTCAAAATGGACAGAGCATCCAAGAGTCACTTACGCTTCCGGCTGGGAGCCGGTCACTTCCAGTTTCAAGCCCTGCCCTTTGGTCTCACCACAGCCCCCAGGGTGTTCACCAAATGTATGGCGGTGGTGACAGCTCACTTGAGACGTCAGGGATTCCAGGTGTTTCCGTACCTGGACGACTGGCTCCTTACCGCCCCCACCAGGCATCAACTAGTTCAGACCAGGGATGCTACCATCAATCTATGTCACCAGTTGGGCATAACAATAAACTGGGAAAAATCTGCCTTATTGCCCTCACAGCATGTCACCTTTATAGGAGCAGATTTAGACACCATTCAAATGCGAGCATTCTTACCACAAGAAAGAATCACAATATTACAACAACAAATACACATGCTGATGCCCCTGAGACAAGCGAAGGCAAGACTGGTACTCCAACTCCTAGGGAGCATGGCAGCAACTATCATGTTGGTCCCTCTAGCGAGATTACACATGAGACTTCTTCAATGGCTCCTCTTTGTTCAATGGTCACGGACAGGTGCAAGCAGGACCTCCATTGGTGGCTGTGCACCAACAGTTTGAACGGGGGAACGCCCTTCGTTCCACCAGTCCGTGTTGCCACGGTGACCACGGACGCCTCCCAGATGGGGTGGGGGGGGTCATTATCTTGGCAGGACAGTCCAAGGCACGTGGCAGGAACACGAGATACATTTGCATATAAACGTCCTGGAGATGTGAGCATTGCTTCTTGCGTTGCAGGCACTTCAGAAAGTTCTTCCTCTAGGGACTATTGCGATACACTCAGACAACATGTCAGTAGTGTGGTATCTCAACAAGCAAGGGGGAACCCAGTCTTACCCTCTGTGCAGAGAGGCTATGCGAGTGTGGCATTGGGCAATAGCCTCCCAATGGTTTCTGGTGGGAATGCACATTCCGGGGAAGTCCAACGTAATAGCAGACAGGCTAAGCAGAGCTATCCTTATGCCTTACGAGTGGTCCCTGAATCGCCTGGTTGCAGAGCGAATCTTTAGCAGATGGGGTCAGCCTTGCTGCGACCTTTTTGCCAGCCCTCTCAATGCGAAATGCAGCAACTACTTCACGCTGATCCCCCCACAGGGGAAATCACCCAGGGACGCTCTGGTTCACGATTGGCCCTCCGGTCTGCTTTATGCTTTCCCTCCGTTTCCCCTGCTGTCAAGGGTGATTCAGAAAGCGCAATCCTTGGGAAGCAGAATGATTCTGATTGCTCCACACTGGCCTCGTCAAATCTGGTTCCCCTTTCTTCAACCATACATTGTGGGCACTCCTTGGATTCTGGACCCTCAACCAGATTTACTGACACACATGTCGGGACAGTTCCACCCCTCTCTGATGACCCTCCGGTTGACAGCCTGGCTATCCCACTTCCATCGTTAGTCAGACATCATAATTTTTCACTGGAAGGGGTCCATATATTATTGTCCTGTCATAAGCCATCCACTAGAAAGATTTATTCTAGTAAATGGAAAAGGTTCTCTCTCTGGGCACATACTAGCGGCATTGATCCTTACACAGCTCCAATAGATTCAGTTCTGGAGTTCTTGTCTACACTTTTCTATCAGGGGTCCACATCAGCCACCATCAAAGTTCAGCTGGCGGCGATATCTAATTTCCACGTAGTGAATGAACCTAGTCGCATGGCACACAGACTATGCAAAGCATTCCTTAAAGGTACTCTGTTGCTTCGTCCCCCAGTGTCCTAACCTGTCATGCCCTGGGATCTCAATTTTGTTCTACAAGCCCTTACTTTACCACCATTTGAGCCTGCAGCTACCTGTGAATTAAAATTCTTGACAGCAGTCACTTCAGCGAGGCGGGTTTCGGAAATTCAAGCCCTCTCCATCAAACCCCCATATTTAATCTTCCATAAAGATAGGGTCTCTCTTAGACCAAACCCCTCGTTCCTTCCTAAAGTGGCTTCCATGTCTAACATGAATCAGTTCATTGAGTTGCCTGTTTTCTTCCCCCACTTTTCTAACAAGGCAGAATTTAGATTTCACCAATTGGATGTACATAGACAGTTACGCTTCTATCTACACCGGACAAAATATATCCGGACATCTGACCAACTCTTTGTCTCCTTTTCGGAAAACCGAATGGGTTCTCCAGTATCCAAGGTCACGCTGTCTAGATGGATAGCCAGTTGTATCTCTTTCATCTATCAGGCAGGAGGTAAAAATTTGCCATTTCCAGTCAAGGCACATTCTACTCTGGCTGTGTCTACATCCACAGCCTATCAAGCTAGATTGTCAATGGATGATGTATGTGCTGCAGCTACTTGGGCCTCTCCTCACACTTTTGTTTCTCATTACAAATTGGACTTGGTCTCCAGGGGCAGGTCTTCCTTTGGCTCCACAGTTCTCAGGAGTATTTTCCTATGAGTCAACCAGGATGTAGGTGCTAGGGACGCTGTCCCACGGGTAAGAATGTAGGTGAGATAGGACTACATAACATCAAGAAGTTATGTACTCACCATAACATTCAATGTATGTAGTCCATCTCGCCTCACATTCTTACTTACCCTCCCACCTTCCCCCTGCCTGGAGGATTTGGAGGTTAGGTTGTCACCTACAGAGTCCCTTTGATTAGTTTATTGTTTATATGGATGTGATGTGTGTATGCAGTACAAATGATTTTCGCAGCAAACTAGATCTGGGGATATGGAGCAGTGCACCATGGGATACCCACTTAGCCCAGCCAGTGAGAGACTTTGAGCTAGTAAAATCGGCCGAGTCAGAGCTGATATTCGGCTCCGAACCCACGGGTAAGAATGTGAGGTGAGATGGATTACATACATCAAACTTTATGGTGAGTACATAACTTCTTGTTTTTGTTGTTAGATCCAGAATATGGCTGATAAACCAGATAAGCCTGTTGGGTTCAAAAAATGCACTTCCTGTGGGCACAAGATTCCTCAGTCTGATGCCCACAGGGAATGCATTTACTGCCTAGGGCCTAGTCATTTGAATGTGACTTGCAATATTTGTGCAGGTTTCAATGCCCTTGTGGAACACTGCAATAAGTAATTTTAAAGGTTCTTCTTCCTCAGCCTCCTCCTGTTGCTAGTCCATCTAGAGAGTCAGGACACAAACCCCTCAAGAAAGCATAAGGAGCCCAGGGAGCACAGAAAACACTCTCCCGCCTGGTCTCCACAAAAAAGAGCTACTTGTGAGCCACTTGCCAAGACTGTGAAACTGTCATATCCTAAGCCTTCGGATCTGACACAAACTCTATTACCACCTCCTCAATGCCAAACTCCTAGTCCATCCCTAGAGGTCGTATCTCCTGCCATGAGGTCTTCCTTTCTTCAAAGGACTCCAAAGAAGTCTTCCAGACCTCTCTCAGCATCATCCTCTGTCAGATCTTCCCGGAGCCTTTCTGAAGCAGAGGTGAAAAGGATGATGAGATTCCTCAGGACACAGATGTAGATGGGGGTTTTGCTTGCTGTCCCCCCCCACTGGATCTGTGAGCCACCATCATACCTTTGTGTGTTTGATGACTCCTCCTCTGATCCGACTTCCCATTTCGAAGCCCTTGGATCCGCAGGAAGCCGAGTCAGTATGTCGGACCCAATGTCCCTTTCTTCCTTGGCTCCGACAACTTCTCTGATCCAATGGGCTCTGACTCTGTAGAGCACAATGGGTCTCGTAGCCGAAGCATCGGCATTGGATCCGAGGGAATGTCCTTGACTCTGAAGTGTTCAGAGCCGTCACTTTCCCTTGGAGCCTCGGTGCTTGACAGCTCAGCTCTGACTCCCCCTTCTTGGCAGGGGATCCATGAGGGTTTGGAGTTGTCTGCTCCTAGAGCCACGGTTCAGGAGAGATTGCTTTTGACCTCTCTGGGTCTTCTGCATTCAAAGTGGTGGAGAGGGTATTCTTCCAGCCGAAAATTACTTTGACTCTACCTCCTTTGGATCCTACTTCTTTTCTGACTTCTGCGCCTGAGCCTGTTCATCCTACACTTCAGGGACAGCCAGACCCTAAGAGCTTCTGTACTTTTGCTGCCATCTGGGATGCCTCATTTGGATATCTCAACCTTTAATTTAACCACTTGATTTCTCCATTTTTCATGATGGCCAGCAACCCACAACTCTATTCAGAAGTGTTAGACCTCATTAAAGCTTTTTAGAAGAATTCTAATAAAAAATTACAAAGGGAAATGGAAGTCTGTCCTTTGGGCACAGAACAGGGACATTTCCCCAATGTCAGCACCATTGGAAGAAGTTTTGCCTTTTCTCCCTCAACAGTGCAGTTAAGATGCAAGGTGTAAGTTTTTTCTCTGTCAAGGTACACAGCTGTCTCATCATTTCACAAGGGTTTCTTCAGTTATTCCTTGGCAGCACATAAGTCATATAAAGCTTTTCTGAAGGGCGTTTTTCATTTGAGACCCCCATTAAATAAACCATTATGGGATCTAAATTTTGTTTTGTAATTAGCAGGCCCCCCATTTTGAACCGCCCAAGTTGGTGGATATTACGTTTCTTTCATGGAAAACAGCCTTCAAAGTAGCCATTATTTTGCTAGGTGGGTGTGAGAACATCAGACCTTGTCTTCATAGTTTTCATATGCAGGTCTTCATTACATCAGGGTTTCTCTGAGATCAAATTGTCTTTTCTACTGAAAGTAGCTATGCAGATCAATTTGAACTGATACATCTACTTCCCAGTATCCTTTCTGAAGTGCTCTAATAAAGAGGAATATTTACAACACTATCCAAATGTTCACAGGTAACTGGATTGTGCAAAAGGATTAGTTCTTCATTAATTTTTCGCAAGCTAAATTGGGCCATATGATCTCCAAAACTACATTGACAAAATGGATTACTGACTGTATCTTTTTCTGTTATGACAAGGCAGGAAAATTGCCTGTTCCTCCAACAGCACATTTTGTCAGGGTTCAAGACACTTTTACGGCCTTTCTCAGGAATCTTCCACTCCTAGTTATTACAGCAACAGCCACTTGACCTTTCTTGCATATCTTTGCTACACAGTACAGCCTTGATTCTATCGGAAATGGTATCTATCGTTTCATCGAAGCTCCAGTTCGCTAAACATCTTTTTGTCAAACTTAAACATCAAATACCATTTCAATATTCATATTATTGTTAAAATTATAATTTTCTTACTTCAATAAAAATATTTGGTTAAAAAAAAGAACTGTGGTCTTCCAAACTAATATGGTGGACTTCCTTTTTAAATGAAATCAGTCCTATTTTCAAACTGTCTTTGAGGCCTAATAATGACTGTACATGCCTTTTGGCCACATAAAATAACAAGTCGTAGCTTCTCCCAGCAGAGGAACATGAAAGTACTACTGAGCCCTCGGTGTAGATCTCTTCACCACCATAAGCAGCAAGCTTCACATACTTTGTCAAATCAAGCTTCTCACCAGCACGTACTCTTAACAAATGTTTCTGCAGATATAACACTGCACTTGGAACCTGTGTCAACTTTGAGCGCTATGGGTTTTCCATTTATGTGAACAATACAAAATACTTTATTCTTTGCCCATAAATCTACTGCATTGACTGTTTTATGAAGCACTGACACACCATCAACATAAAATGTAGGGTCACAACTTTCTAATTGATCAATTTGTTTCTTTGAATATTCCCTTTTAATAAAATAATGCGTCTCTTTTGATTTACAAAACCTTTTGAAATTATTCCATTTATTACATCTGTGACATTACTGACCAAAAGCTAAACATTTTTCCCTTTTAGACTCATGATTTCCCCCACAATTATGACAGTTAGCTAGGAAACTGGGTATAGGCACATGCTTTGACTTTGCTGACTGACTCTTATGCTTCACTGACAATGTTGCTGTTTCCAGGGCTCGCCTTGGAACTTGCCAGCAAGCTACGGGGTTTCCCCAGTGACTGTTAACTGGATTTACATTTGCTGCCATGTGCTTGGCCCTATTTCCAGTAACCACGTGCTGCAGACTGTCAGCATTGGCTTTAGAAGTTACTGGAAATATGCATCTCTCATTTGTAAGCATTTTTTTGTGCTTTTCTGTAAGGTCATATATCTGACAAATCTCAATGGCCTTATTTAAAGTTAAATCATTGTCACAAAGCAAAATCTTTCTCATAGCATCATCTTTAGTACCACACACAAGTCTGCCTTTTATCAACTCATCCATTAAATCACCAAATCTGCATGTTTTAACTTTGTTTCTCAAATCAGTTATATATGCTGCAAAAGTTTTGCCAGGCTTTTGATCACTTGTATAAAATAAGTGCTTTCTATTGTAATATTCATTTGGGGGTTACATGTTTCTCTAAATTTACATTTTAAGCACTCTGGGTCCTCCCTTGACTCAGCTTGTACAACTATATCTGGGGGGGTTCCCCCTCTCCTGCAAAGACAGCATGTGCATGCCTCAATGAACGCTCCCTTTCAGTGGCTTCTAAACTAGCTAAATTAAGCAAAATAAATGCCTTTGTATGGTCATCTTTATCAGAAAATGTAGCCTGTATGAAAATAATGTACTTTTGCTGAAACGTAATAACATTTCAAATGCTTTACTTTGTGAAATGTGCTTTGTAATGAATGTATTTTGTGAAATAGCTGTACTGTAATACTGCACAAACATGCTAACACTTTATACACTTCAGACAACTTGAATAGCTTTGATTAATGTGAGAAATTAGTACTTAGTGAAAAATGCAGTAGTTTCCCTTATTTTATTCATTTTATGTGATTCAGACTTTATTTCAAACATTTCCATAGTTATTTCAAATGTTTTTATTAATACATTTTAGTTTCGGATATTTCTGTTACTTAGAACTTCATTTAGAGAGTTCTAAATGCCTCCTTTCATATTTTGTGAATAAAAAATAGTTTGAGCAAGTTTTAGTATGTGAAATTTGTTTCTGAACTGTTTTGCAAGTTAATCGTGTAGTTGGGATGATTCAATCCTGTATATTCCTCCAGTGTTAACTGAGTGCCTCTCTGTCTCGAACTGAAGAATCTAGATCCCATTCTGACACCATGTACTTTTTAGACATGCCACTTCTGACACCATGTCGCTTGTCCCTCTCTAGTGTAGATGACGAACATGGGGTAGTTTGTTTATATGCTTTATTACATAGAAACACATCAGGATGGATAGCAGCATTACAGAATATAAACAAAGTGATTAACTGACAGACTATACAGACATTCTTGTTTACATCTCAACAGCTTACTGCAAAGTGGCAGTCAGGCTTGCACATGCTCAGTATTTATACACTTGTGCAATCCTCTAGAAAGCTTCTTAAAGCTGTATACACACACACACTGATCTACAAAAGCCTTGCCCTTTGGACTCAATACAGCCCCCCAGGGTCTTCAAATGCATGGTGGTGCTAACAGCTCAGTTGAGACTACTGAGAGTAAGTTTTCTGAGATATCCAAGTGACTGGCTCTTAGCAGCTTTCTCAAGAGAGTCCTTACTATGAGTAAGGGATTATTCGCTCCAGCTTTGTCTGTCCTTGGAAATCATGGTCACCAATGAAAAACCATAAGTGGGGCCATCACAGATTCATTGAAAATATCCAACTTTTGTCCAGAAAGGATTTCCCAGTTCAGTCTTCCATCATGCTTCTTCTCCAGAGCCAGTCACTACAATTAGTCCTTGCATCAAGGGTTCTTGGAGTCTTGGGGATAACTGAGTTTATGATACTTCTGGACAGATATTTTGTGAAAGTCCAATAGTGGACCATGAGGGTATACTGATCAGTATACTTATAGTCCACTGCTGTTCACAGACTCCGATTCTGCTCAGACCTTACCAAGGAGCTAAGGAAAGATTATAGTTTTATTTTCCTTTGCACCTTGCAAAATTGGGTCAGGGAGTAATAAAAGCTACATTGTCAAGATGGCTGTTTTAAGTACATTGTTTACTGTTATTCATTAAGCCAAAATTTTTTTCAGGCAAATCCAGAGCTCTTTCCACATGATTTGTTGCTACTACTTCAGCCAGTTTCATAATTGCTACTACATGGACTTCACCACATACCTTTACCAAATACTATAAGGTAAATGTAATCTCTAAATCATTGGCTTCCTTTGGGGATGCCATCCTACACAGTATTTTGATGCCAGCCAAGCTGTACTGTTGGGGACTCTGTCCATCAGTTGCAGTGTACGGACTGCATCATGATAGATATTAAAGTTGTGTACTTAGCATGACAGTAGAGCTGTATGATCTATGTCCATGTACTGCAACTTACCGACTCACCACCCCTCTACCTCTTTACTTGTCATGTCTGCATTGACCTAGAGGATATCCTGTAGGTATGCATAGATTACATGACACAAAATGCCTCAGTTAGGGAAACAGTGCATATCATTGTAGCACTCTTACATTCTTCATTTCATTAAAGCTTCAAAGTAGATCTGGGGATAGAGCCAAGGAAAGTTGCATTATGGGAATGAGGGGTGGAGCTCATGCTTAGGAAAGTTTCTTAATGATACTGGAAGAGGACTGCCTACAGCAACCAGTCCCTCAACTGCAGTGTATGGAACATGCAGCTCTACCATTATGATTTGTATTTAACATTCATATCCAGCTTCCTTATCCTAACCCTCAGAATACTGGCAATGTATTGCAGTTGATGGATGCTAGAAGACAGGTTTTTTTTGCTTTTATTTTTAGGACTATAATGTTGTGGAAGGTGGAAGCCTGATTATAAGGTTTTTGTTCTTTTTTTTCTTCCTTTGCTTAGAGTAAACTTGACACCTCTGTGGGCAAGGAGACCATTTCCCGTTTGCCTTGTGACCTCTGCTGTTCTTGTTATAATTCAGTAGACAGAAATCTTCAAGACGCCATCAAAGCTTATTCTGCTAGTGGTGTATAGCAGTTTCTTTAGCTTTCCTTCAGATGTGTCAACTGCTGGTATTCTGGAAGTAGTGACTTGTTCTCTAGTGAATACTTACAATCAACTTTAAAAGGTGACCTGTGTTTCCATTGGTAGAGGTTGGTGATTTTTGCAACAGCAATTATCCAAGGGCTGTTAGCTGGAGCCACAATCTGGCCTTTGTATTTATAGTGTGGTACTATATATTTTTTGCCACAGCAATTATCCAGGAAATGTTAGCAGGATCTTCCACTGAACGTTTGGATTTAAAATGTGGTGTAGCAATTGGATGTTACTTGATAGCACTAGATTATTGGATTTTAACCCAAATTACTTTATATTGAAGACCTAAGTGTGCAACTCAGTATAATATAGTTGAGATGTTCACCATAAAAAGAGGTAATTGAATCCATTTATTTATTTGTTTTACATTTGTTAACCGGGTATGTCGGACTGAGCTGTTGCCCTTTTTCACCGGAGGCCCGAGAAGAAAAGTTCCAAATTTAATACAATGCAGTAAACTATAGCAATACAGATACATTTTCAATAATGTTACAATAGAGAAGTTTGGTGTTTAATATACATATATTACATATATGTGTATTATTGAGAGATCAAATAGAACTATAGACAAAAGGAAGATGTTATAAAGTAGGAAAATCTGGTTTTGTAGGTCGAGTTGTAGAGACTTAAGAGGTTACATAAGAATTTCAGGGAGCAGTGTATAGCAGAAGCTTTGGTGGAAGCAGTTAATGCTTGGTTTTAGTAAATTAGTTTGACACTACTATGAAGGGAATAATCAGGGAGGGTGAGTACAATGGCATGACCAGTGTTTTATAAAGTGGTCTTTGGTTGCTAGCTTAAAATGATGGGGGTGAGTCAGAGTGCTTATTTCAAGTGGAAGTTTGTTCCATTCAACAGAGGGATGATGGTAGCTATAGAAGTTGCACCCTGTCTTGGATTTGGGTTTATGAATTTTTAATAGGTCTTGTGTTGAGCTTCTGAGGAGTCTGATAGGGGAGTAGTGAGAGATGAGAGAAGATGGACTTGGGCAGAATTTAGGCTGATATATGATGGAGTGTATGATTTGGAGTTGAGATTGTAGGAACAGGTGGGGCAGTTCTGGACAGTTCAGATATTTTAGGGAGAGACAGTGGTGAGATTTATATGTTTGCTGAGTTGCAAATCTAGCTATTTTATGGTGAGCTGATTCTAATTTGGTAAGTAGGGAGGAATTCAGACTTGTGAATATTTAAAAACAATAGGTTAAGCATGGTAGAAGATAGGCATGGGCAAGAGAAATCCTAGCTTCAGTTGTTAGGAATTTGTTGTTCCTGTACAGAAGTCCTAGCCTTTGGTGTTTTTTTTAATACAATTGTTAATGTGCAGATCGAATTTTAATTGGTCGTCAATGATAATGCCAAGTAACTTTGTGCTGTTTTTAACTACTATAGGAGTGTTGTTTAGGGACCTTATGGAAAAGGAAGGTTTAATATGATTAGCAGATTTTAGCAGAAAGAGTAATAATTTTGTTTTCTTAAGGTTGAGGATGAGATGATTATTAGTGAGCCATGTCTCTACAGAGTTGAAAGATGTCTGGGTATTTGAAAGGAATTCTGAGGGGGAATTACTAATAGTTATGACTGTAGAGTCATCTGCGTATTGTATAATGTTAGAGTGAGGGCAAGAGGGGTGGAATGAGTTGGTGAAGATGTTAAAGAGTAGAGGTCCAAGAATGGAACCTTGGGTAATACCAGTTGTTACTGAAAGAGGGGTTGATAGTGCTGAGTCCCATTTCACTGACTACAGTCTGTCCGAGATAACTAGAGAACCATGCAACTGTACCAGGGGAGCAGTTTAGTTCTACAAGTTTAGTAAGTGGTAGAGTGTGTGAGACAGTGTTAAAAGCCTTAGAAAGGTCAAGGAATAGACAAGGTACGAGTTTGCGTTCGTCTTTAGCAAGGGTTATAGTGTTGAGAAATGATAGTAGAGCAGTGGTTGTACTATGCATTGGATGGAAGCCATGCTGTGTAGGAGTGAGAAGTTTTCCTTGTTAAGAGATAATTCATGACTTGATTGTGTATACATTTCTCTAGGATTTTGGAGAGAGGATGGCGATAGGTCTGAAATTGGATATTTCTGTGGAGTTACCTCCTTTATGAATGGGAAGAGTATAACATTTTTCCAGATAGAAGGAACTTTAGACTCGTAGATGGAGCAATTGATTAGTATAGATACAGGCATCGCAAGGGAGTGTGCAGCAATCTGGAGAAAGAAATAAGGAATATTGTCTGCTGATACAGAGCATGGTTTGAGTTTTGAAAGTAGAGTTCTGATATAGTCTGTGGAGACAGGTTTGAGAGAGAAGGAGTCTACTGAGTTTGTGGTTAAGGGGTTTATTGGGGGGTTAGAAGTCTTGGTTGTTTGAGGGGTTGGTTTTAAATAGTTTGGAGATGGTTTCGATTAAATAGTTGTTGAAGGTATTGGCAGATGTTCTTCGTGTTTCACTGTTGCAGTCATTGCATTTGGGTAATCTGCTGGCAGGTTGCCCTCAGTCGGCCTGAATATCAAAGTCTTGGGTCCTGCGTCGGTTGCTGTCCCCTCTTCCATGACGTCAGGTCGTCAGGGGTATAAAACAGGCAGCCAACGCCATTTTCTTTAGTCTTTCTTGCCATGCGGTGTGCGAAGGAAAAGCAGTTCGCTAGTGCCGGTCGGCCCACTCCTGAAATTTTCAAATTCGAGTTTCAGAACCGAAGTCTTCAATTAAAGCTAAGTACCCCATTGGGGAAACGTTTTCTTGCTGCATACCGATGTCAGTAAAAGTTAATAATTGCATTACTTGTAGGAAGCAAATACCTCATAAGGATCTTCATTTGTACTGTATTCCTTGCCTAGGCCCAGATCATAACGTGCCTTGCTGTTGGTGTTGTGCTAGATTTAACCAACGCACTGTTAAGCGTCAGTATATCTTTGCTTCAAAATATTTTGGAAACCGATTTAACTACCCTGAAATGTCTTATAGCAATCCGACTACCGGACTTCACAAAAAACGCAAAGAAAAGGACAGAGACAGACCGAGGTCCAAAACTGACGATGAAGCTTCCCCTAAGCCAGTTACCGGTTCGCCGGTACTCAGTGAGGCACTTTCACAGCCCCTGATACCCGCTACTTTCGAGTCGCAGGCCTCTACCGAGACTCATGTGGCGTCCGGCATGCCGCGAGATTCTCAAAGTATTGTACCCGTGGATGTCTCTCCCTCGGATGGGTCCAGAGCCGCTGAGCAGGCACCAGCTTCTGAGGGTGTCTTCAGGCCTTAGAATTTCTATATAAAACCAACACCAGCTTCAAAAACAAAGACAAAAGCAACTTCTAGGGCTAAAAAAACAACGCATGAGCCACATGCTCAGGCATCTATGCCCAAAAAGCAGATGATCAAAATGGCTGAAGATCTAATTACCTTGATCAGGGGTTCCCAACCCCCGTCGATAAGAGGCTTAGGCAAGGCACTTATTATGAATCTTCAGATCAGC
Source organism: Protopterus annectens (assembly GCF_019279795.1). NCBI lineage: Eukaryota > Metazoa > Chordata > Ceratodontiformes > Protopteridae > Protopterus > Protopterus annectens. Next base: position 73,868,850 of record NC_056738.1, read on the forward strand.
TTTCTATTTCTTCTGATTCCTCTTCTGATCAGGAATTTTCTATACCACCCTATGAGGATTCAGATGCAGAGGAATCCATCCCATCTTCATCTCCTCCTGAAGATTATTCCTTTGGAGAAACCTTGCATACTTTGAGGGAACATTTTCATTGGGAGAGTCAAGATTTCTCAGAATCAAAAAAGAGGCTTAGGGATTTCCTTCTTCTCCCTCAGCATATGCCTTTAGCTATACCTCCTTTATTAGACATTGTTGATGATGTGTTTTTGGAATTAAGCATGACTCCAGATTTCTTACCTCCGGCTCCTAGCAAGCCAGACAGATATTACAGGGTTCCTGACTCTCACAAATTTTTATTCAAAAACCCTGCTGCTGACCCTGAAACTATCTCACAGGGTCCCAAAGGTGTAAAGGCCTCAACAGCTAAGAATCCTACCCCCTTTGATAGAGATTCCAGGGCGCTGGATAGATGGGGAAAGAAGGTTTATACGTCTGCAACCTTGGCAATTAGGGCCTTAAACTGCCAGTTTCATATGCTTAAATATCAACAGCATGTTATGGGATTATTGAAACAGAAAATGATGTTGATTTCTGAATGTGTAGAAAATAAAGAATTACAGGAATTATTGCATGCAGCAGAACAAGTTGGAAAGCATACTTTTCAATGTGGTTTTGATTCCTTGGAGGCCTCCTGCAGGGCCGCAGTTACTGGATCTGTGATTAGAAGGCATGCCTGGCTAAAGGAGCAAAATTTGCCTGCTCATGTTAAAGCTAAATTGTTGGATGCACCTTTACAGCATGATACTCTGTTTGGTAATAAGGCAGAAGAAGTTTTAAAGAAAATGGAAGACAAAGCTAAGTCTATACAAACTGTAAAAGACTTTTTGCAAGTGCAGCCACCAAGATTCAGTAAGACACTGGCCTACAAAAAATTAGTCCTTTCCTGTGTCCGACAGAGCTTCACGGGGCAAATCCAGCCACTCAAAGGGCTCTAGATAGCAATCACAGGATTCTTACAGGTCAAAGCAATGGGGTGCCTTTACCTCCAAATCTGGAGGAAATAAAGAGCAACCCTACAGTAAACAGTCTCAATGACTTCCGTATGCCATCACCAAGCACTTTTCTTTTGGCAGCCCCCTTAGGGGGAAAACTAGCACTTCATGCTCAAAATTGGCAGTTAATAACCCAGGACAAGTGGGTATTAAACATAGTATCCCAGGGATACAGATTTCATTTCCATACTCTGCCAATTCCAAACGGTTGCCCAGATCTGCCAAAAAATCAATGGGCAGAGGCACAGAAACAAGTTACGTCCCTCATGGATATGGGGGCTATTCAGCCAGTGCCATAACAGGAAAAAGGACAAGGGTTTTACTCAAGACTGTTCTTGGTACCCAGAAAAGACAAGGCCTGGCACCCAATACTGGATTTATCAATTTTGAACACATTCTTGGACATACCAAAATTCAAAATGCTAACTTTGCAACAGCTTCTGCCCATGCTGGGCAAGAACGCTTGGCTAGTGACTCTAGACTTAAAAGAGGCATACCTGCATATCCCAATAAGGGAATCGTGCAGAAGATACCTCTGCTTCAAGGCTGGCTTTATGTATTACCAATTCTCTGCACTGCCCTTTGGCTTATCTACTGCGCCTAGGGTCTTTACAAAGTGCCTGGCACCAGTAATTGCATTTTGCAGACAAAGAAGTATACAAATCTATCCTTACTTGGACGACTGTCTCATTCAAGCAGAAAACAAGGACATTCTTCTTCAACATCTGGCGTTTGTGAAAAGGCTTCTAACATACCTAGGGTACACAATAAACGAAAAGAAATCACAACTAATACCCTCTCAAAATATAACATTCCTGGGTGCAAGCTTAAATACAACTGCCCAGATGGCTTACCTTACGCCAGACAAACAAAGACAACTGACTGTTTACTTCAAACAGTTGGCAACAAAAACCCTGTTATCTGCAAGACAAATTCTGCAGGCTTTGGGGTTCATGGCATCCTGCATTCTACTGATTCCATATGCAAGACTGCATATGAGGAAACTACAGTGGTACCTAAAAAGTTTTTGGAGTCAACATTGTCACAGTCTGGAAACAATGATTCCTCTCATTCCCTGCCTACAACAGGAGTTTCTTTGGTGGGCAGAGACATGTCACCAGAACATGGGACGGTCTTTCACTCTACCCCCTGCTAAGCAAACCCTAACTACAGACGCATCAGACTATGCTTGGGGGGCCCACCTGGCAGGGAGATGCATCCAGGGCATATGGATCCCAAAACAAATGCATCTGCATGTCAACCAGAAAGAGATGCTAGCTGTTCAGAATGCCCTGGCAGCCTTCAAGGACTTACTTCATCCAGGACAACTGCTGATAAAGACGGACAACACCACGGTTATGTGGTACATAAACAAGCAGGGGGGGGCACACACTCCTACCCCCTTTGCAGACTAGCCATGGCATTGTGGGACACAGCCTTGACTTACCAAGTACATCTTCAAGCTCAATCCCTGCTAGGAAAACAATATACTCTGGCAGACGACCTAAGCAGAAACCTTATGGATCCTCACGAGTAGAAACTGGATCCACAAGTCTTCAGTATAACAAAGAAATGGGGGAGCCCGGACATAGATCTATTTGCCTCTCCCCAGAATTATCAACTGGACAAATTCTGTGCAAAGACTTATCACAGACAAGCATGGAAAGTGGATGCCCTATCCTTCAGTTGGAAAAACCTCTCAGTCTACGCCTTTCCTCCTCTGCCTCTTCTTCCCAAGGTCCTACTAAAGGTCAGACAAGAAAAAACAAAAATTATTCTAATTGCCCTGGACTGGCCTCGCCGACACTGGTACCCAATCCTAAGGAATATGTCTCAACTCTCTCCTTGGTACTTGCCTCAAATACCTTATTTACTGTCTCAGCAAAACAATCAAATCCTGCACAATCGGCTCCAAACTCTGAACCTGGCAGCATGGCTGATCATGTAGTTATTCAAAGAACACCTGTCAGTAAATCTGTGATGGATGTCATTTTGGAAGCCAGAAGGCCTAGTACTAGAAAATCTTATGCTGATAAATGGAAGAGATTCTGTGCTTGGAACCAAGCACAAGGAACTGACACAGCAAAGCCAAATATTCCTCAGATTTTGCTATACTTGACTGAGATGCTTGACAAGGGGCTATCTTTTTCATAAAAAAAAATCCATGCCTCTGCCATCTCGGCTCATTACAACACAGAGCCACCGATCTTTTCTCATCCTTTGCTAAAACAGTATCTTAGAGGGGCCAAAAATTTAAGGCCTCCCAGAAGATTACCAATTCCTGCATAGGACCTCAATTTTGTGTCAGAAAAGCTCACCCTGCCTCCATTTGAACCAGCTGCTACTGCAGATATAACGTTTTTATCCTGGAAAACAGCTTTACTTCTGGCAGTCACTTCAGCAAGAAGGGTTTCAGAGCTACAGGTCCTCATGGCTCTGGAGCCTTTTATTATATTTTACCCAGACAGGGTGTCCCTCAGTACCAATCATTCCTTTATGCCTAAGGTGGTATCCAGTGTGGCTCTTAACCAAACTATTCACCTGCCAACTTTTTACCCAAATCCACAGAACAAGGGGGAGTGGATTCTGCATTCCTTAGACGTGCATAGACAACTGAGATTCTACTTACAGGACCAAATCTCTAAGAAAAACTAAGCAGCTACTGGTGGCATTTGCTGCAGGATCAGAGGGAAAGGCTATTTAAAAACAGACTATTTCAAAGTGGGTGAGCCACTCCATTCGTTTCTGCTATTTGCATCGTGGTAAACAGGTGCCTAAGGGCATTAGGTCACATTCCACCAGGGCTGCATCTACATCAGCAGCTTTTCTCAGAGGGGTACCAACAAAGAGATTCAAGAAGCTGCTACTTGGAGATGTTCATCGTATTACCCTGCTGCAGTCATTGCACTTGGGTTATCCTGTCGTCAGGCGGTCCCGCAGTCGGCCGGATTTCCAAAGTCTTGGTCCGACGTCGGTTGCTGTCGCCTCATCCCTGACGTCAGTGCGCCAGGGGTACATATATTGCAACCGACGCCATTTTCTTCAGTCTTTCTTGCCGCGTGGTGCCCGAAGCAGAAGCAGTTCGCAAGTGCCAGTTGGCCAACTCCTGAGATTTTCGAATTTGAGTTTCAGACCGAAGTCTTCTATAAAGCTAAGTACCCCGTTGGGGAAACTTTTCTTGCCTCAGACCGATGTCAGAAAAAGTTAACAATTGTATTTCTTGTGGGAAGCAAATACCTCATAAGGATTTTCATTCTTATTGTATACCCTGCCTAGGCCCTGATCACGACGTCACTTCTTGTCGTTTTTGTGCTAGATTTAATAAACGCTCTATTAAAAGACGATTTGATTTTGCATGACACTTTTTTGGCAGAAAATTTAATTATAACATGCCGTCGGAGCTACCGACTACCGGCGTGCACAAAAAACGCAGGGATAAGGATCGACAGCCCAGGCCTAAGCCTGATTCCGAGGCCTCAGTTGATCCAGTCTCCGGTTCTCTGGTTATCTGTGAGGCTCCGACGCAGCCTCTGACTACCGCAGTTGAGGAACCCGAGACCGCTACGGATATTTTGATGGAATGTACTAGGCCGACGCAGCCTTTTACTTCAGGCCCTACCGACGACTTACCTTCCAAGGATGCCGGTGCTTCTGAAACACCTTCGCTTTCTGAAGGCGTTTTCAGACCGACGACTCTTACAGTCAAAACGTTTTCAAAATCGAAGACTCCTTCCAAATCGAAAAAAACTTCACTTCAGTCTCCTTTTCAAGGCCCTATGCCTAAGAAACAGATGCTTAAGATGGCTGAAGATCTGATTACTCTTATCAGGGGTTCCCAGTCTCCTCCTGACAAAAGGCCTAGACAAGAGGAAGAATCTGCTTCCTCTGAACAACTGTCTATTTCTTCGGATTCCTCTGAAGACCAAGACTATTCCTTCTCTCCTTATGAAGATTCTGATGCTGAGAACTCTATTCCCTCAGCTTCCCCTCCAGAAGATTACTCTTTTGGGAAAACTTTGCACACTATCAGGGAGCATTTTCACTGGGAAGGTCAGGATTACTCTGATTCCAAGAAAAGGCTCAGAGAGTTTTTTACTCCCCCAACATAGACCTCTAGCCATCCCTCTTGTTCTGGACATTGTGGATGATGTTTATTTAGAATACAGTTTCAACCCTGACTCTCTGCCTCCTGCCCCGGCCAAGCCTGACAGATATTACAGAGTACCTGATTCCCATAAATTCCTTTACAAAAGCCCAGTAGCTGACCCAGAGACTATCTCCCAGGGTCCCAAGGGGGCTAAGGCTTCCATGGCTAAAAATTCAGTACCTTCTGGAAGGGATTCAAGAGCACTAGACAGATGGGGGAAAAAGGTTTACACCTCAGCCACTTTAGCTATGAGAGCTCTAAACTGTCAATTTCATATGCTTAAGTATCAGCAATTTCTGATCTCTCAGTTAAAACAAAAGATAACAACTCTTCCTCAACAATCTGAATTGAAAGAAGTACAGGATTTGTTGCACGCCACCGAGCAGGTGGGCAAACATACCTTACAATGTGGGTTTGATTCCTTGGAGGCCTCCTGCAGAGCAGCGGTCACTGGATCAGTTATACGTAGGCATGCCTGGTTAAAGGAGCAGAGTCTGCCTGAACATGTTAAAGCAAAACTACTAGATGCTCCCTTGCAGCAGGATGTTTATTTTTGGTGTTAAAGCAGAAGAAATTTTAAAGAAAATAGAGGATAAGGCAAAATCAATGCAGACAGTCAAAGATTTCCTACAGGTACAACCCCCTCGCTTCAGCAGAAACTGGCCAACCAAAAATTGGTCCTTTCCAGCCATTGACAGGCCTCAAAGGGGTAAATACAGGCGCCCAAGGGGCAGAGGACAACCACAAGCTCAGTATAAACCTAGCCAATGGACCACTCCAACCCAGAAGGGAGGAGAAGACAGGTCTCAAGCCACCAGAAGGCAAACTCAATGACTTGCACCTCAACTGGCCAAACAAAGCTCTTTTGTCAGCCCCCCTGGGGGGGAAACTAGCATTATTTGTAGACAACTGGCACATGGTCACAAAGGACAAATGGGTCCTGGACATAATTTTACGAGGATACAGATTCCACTTCCACACCTTGCCAATAAAAAGAGGAATGCCAAACCTGCCACAAAATCAAAGGGCAGAGGCTCAAAAACAAATTACAGCTCTCATGGCCATGAGAGCCATTCAAAGGGTACCAACTCAAGAGTAAGGCCAAGGATTTTACTCAAGACTATTCCTAGTACCCAGGAAGGAAAATGCTTGGAGACCAATTCTGGACCTTTCAATTCTAAACACTTACTTACAAGTTCCCAGATTCAAGATGCTAACACTACAGCAGCTACTTCCCATGTTGGGCAAGGAAGCATGGCTGGTAACGTTGGACCTCAAGGAGGCATACCTGCATGTCCCTATCAGACAAAGTTGCAGAAGATACCTCCGTTTCATTGCAGGTTCAACCCATTATCAATTCTCTGCACTGCCCTTTGGCTTATCTACTGCACCCAGAGTATTCACAAAATGCCTGGCACCAGTAATTGCATACTGCAGACAAAGAGGAATTCAAATATATCCATACCTGGACGACTGCCTCATCCAAGCAGAAAGAAAAGACATTCTCATACAACATCTGGCTTTTGTGAAGCATCTACTAAACTGCCTGGGGTATACAGTAAACGAAAAGAAGTCAAAACTAGTACCCTCACAAAAAATGACATTCCTGGGTGCCAGCTTGGACACAACGGCCCAGAAGGCTTATCTTACACCAGACAAGCAATTACATCTGACTCAATATTTCAAGACAATGGCAACAAAGATCCAATTAACTGCAAGAAAAATTCTGCAGGCTTTGGGTTTCATGGCATCTTGCATTCTGATAATACCATTTGCAAAACTGCATATGAGGAAATTACAATGGTACCTAAAAAGCGTATGGTCTCAACACAGCCACAGCGATATCTCTCATTCCCTGCCTTCAACAGGAATTTCTCTGGTGGGCACAGGCATGTCACCTCAACAAAGGTCAGCCTTTCACCTTGCCCCCACCCAGGCAAACTATCACAACATATGCTTTAGACTACACCTGGGGGGCTCACATGGCAGGGAAATGCATTCAAGGCCTATGGACTGCAGAACAAAGAAAACTGCACATAAACCAAAAAGAGATGCTAGCTGTACAGAAAACTCTAACAGCCTTCAAGGATCTACTACAGCCTGGACAACTGGCAATAAAGATGGACAACACCACAGTAATGTGGTACATAAACAAGGAGGCACACATTCCTACCCTCTTTGCAGGCAAGCAATGATCTTATGGAAAACAGCTCTGACCTACCAAGTCCAGTTACAAGCTCACTTCCTGCCAGGGCAGAAAAACACATTGGCAGACGACCTAAGCAGAAACATCAAAGATCCCCACGAGTGGAAGCTAGACCCACAAATATTTGCAATGATAACTCAAAGATGGGGCCTACCAAACATAGACCTGTTTGCCAGTCCTCAAAACTACCAGCTGACAAAATTTTGTACAATGACATTCCACCAACAAGCATGGAAAGTGGATGCTCTCTCTTTCAGTTGGAAAAACCTGACAGCATATGCCTTTCCTCCATTACCTCTTCTCACAAAGGTTCTTTTGAAGGTCAAAAAGGAGCAACCTCGAATGATTCTCATAGCCCCAGACTGGCCTCGCCAGCACTGGTACCCACTATTGAAGAATATGGCTAATAAACCCACCATGGATATTGCCTCAAATACCTCATTTGCTCACACAGCAAGACAAGCAGATTCTACACAGCCAGATCAAAACCTTAAACCTGGCGGCATGGCAAATCAATTAAGTAGCCAACCAGACCTTCTTTCTCAAGCAGTACTGGATGTTAACTAGAAGCCAGGAGGCCAAGCACCAGGAAGGCTTACTCGGACAAATGGAAAAGGTTTTCTGCTTGGAACTAAGCTAAAGGCCTAGATACAACCCAGCCTCATATGCCTCACATTCTGCAGTATTTAGCTGAGATGTTGCATAAAGGTCTTTCCTTCTCCTCTATTAAAATCCATGCTTCAGCTATTTCAGCTCACTACGACACAAATCCACCTTTATTTTCAAATCCACTCCTAAGGCAGTTCCTCAGAGGGGCAAAAAACATTAGACCACCTAGAAGAGCTCCTACGTCTACATGGGACCTCAACTTTGTTCTGGAAAAACTAACATTGCCTCCCTTTGAACCAGCTTATTCTGCAGACCTTCAGTTCCTATCTTGGAAGACTGCCTTGCTCCTGGCAATAACTTCTGCTAGGAGAGTTTCAGAATTACAGGCACTTATGGCAGTGGAACCTTTCCTCATTCTTCATCAAGACAGAGTTTCTCTACGAACTAATCCTTCCTTCATGCCTAAGGTGGTTTCCAGCGTAGCTTTAAATTAAACCATCCATCTACCAACTTTCTTCCCCAATCCACAGAACAAAGGTGAGAGACTCCTACATTCCTTGGACATTCACAGGCAGCTTCGATATTACTTGGATAAAACTAAGGCTTCCAGAAAAACTGACCAGCTCTTTGTTTCCTATGCTACAGCTTCTCAAGGGAAGGCCATTTCCAAGCAAACCATTTCTAAATGGATAGGCCATTGCATACGATTCTGCTATACCCATCATGGGAAACCAGTTCCTCCTACCTTTAGGTCCCACTCTACCAGGGCAACAGCTACCTCTACAGCCTTTCTCAGGGGGGGTTCCTACCAAGGAAATTTTAGAAGCTGCAACTTGGAGTTCTGTACACACCTTCACCAAACACCATCACTTACCTCTTTATTCTAAGTCTAGGGCAGGCTTCGCCCCTGCAGTTCTGCAGGGGCTCATTGCCTCCTCTAACCTTCTATAATGCCTCCACCCTACTTTAGCTTTGGGACTCAATCCAAGTGTGATGACTGCAGTAGGGTAACACGATGAACATAGTACAGTTTTGTACCTACCATAAATGTAGATGTTCGAGTGTTCACCCTGCTGCAGTCTAGGTTACCCTCCCTCCAACCCCTCTGATTTACTGGCTAAACCTCTGCTATGCCTTACTGATGTATTTGCTTATAGCTTAAGGGGTTTTGTGTCTGTACAGTGTTCTCACTTTTTGGTACTGATTTGGATCACCTTTTTGGGGGCACCTGACATCTGGGGCAAGAAAAACTGAAGAAAATGGCGTCGGTTGCAATATATGTACCCCTGGCGCACTGATGTCAGGGATGAGGCGACAGCAACCAATGTCGGACCAAGACTTTGGAAATCCGGCCGACTGCGGGACCGCCTGACGACAGGATAACCCAAGTGTGATGACTGCAGCAGGGTGAACACTCGAACATCTACATTTATGGTAGGTACAAAACTGTACTTTCTATTCATACTTTTACAAAGCATTATCATTTGCCTCTCTTCTCTAAGTCCAGGGCAGGCTTTGCCACTGTAGGGCCTTATAGCTGCTCCTAATGCTATTTAGTTCCAGCCTCCCATCCATAGCTTTGGGATTCTACCCAAATGTAATGACTGCAACAGTGAAACACGAAGAACATAGTACAGTTGTGTACACTTAGCATAAATGTAGATGTTCGAGTGTATTCACTGTTGCAGTCCGGGTTACTCACCTGCCTTCCCCCTTTATTCTACAGCTTTTTCTTTCCTTCACTATATTCTACAGCCTTTGTGGTGTATTTGCTTTTAGATGAAGGTAAAGTTTATGTTGTGACAATTGCATGTATTTATAGTTTTTTATATATATATATTTTGCTCCCAATTTGGGGGGCACCTGACATCTGGGACAAAAAAAAACTAAAGAAAATGGCGTTGGCTGCCTGTTTTATACCCCTGACGACCTGACATCATGGAAGAGGGACTGACATCATGGAAGAGGAGACAGCAACCGACGCAGGACCCAAGACTTTGATATTCAGGCTGACTGAGGGCAACCTACCAGCAGATTACCCAGATGTAATGACTGCAACAGTGAATACACTCGAACATCTACATTTATGGTAAGTGTACACAACTGTACTTTTCTTCAGGCGACTTGTAAGGGCATGGGTTTGGGGAAGTAGGGTTACCTGGATGTAGTATTTGGTTAATAGTATTCCAGAATATTTTGGGGTCAGATTTTAGTGTTTTTGGGGGATTATAATAAAAGTCTTTTATTGTCTTTGCTGATTTTTTTTGTCTGATTTCTTAGTTCTTTATACTTTAGGAGGTCAGCTGGAAGTCTGGTTTGTACATATGTTTGCCATGCCTTATCTCTGGATTTCATAAGGGTACGGGTGGTTATAGTTAGCCAGCGTGAAATGTTTACTTTTATACGAACTTTTCTTGGTGAGGCTTGTAAAATATTTAGGAAAGTTGAGTTGAAGGCATTTACTGCTTCATCAAGTGGGAGCTGAGTAAAGAAATTCCAGTTAATTTTAGAGAGGAGGGTTGTAAAAGTGTATGGGTTAAAGGCTATGAGTTTGCAGCAGGTGATGGTCCAGTGTGGTTTGGGGAGGTGGGTGATGTATTGGAGCACTTTTATTGGTGAATAGTCACTCAGGGCATCTGATAGAGTTTCAGGGTTATGGTATTTGCTGGAGTTAGAAACAAGTATCCAGTCTGTCGGGGAGCTTGAAGAATGTGGGTTATTTGTATGGGTGGGTTTAGAGATTCATTGTGTAAATCCATATAGATTTAGGTGTTATGGAGGGTTTGGGTTATTGAGGTTGTGCCAAGTAATTTTTATGTCCCCAAGAGGGATGATTTCATTAGAAAATGTTTGGGAGAGGTATGACAGTATATTTTCCATTAAGGGGATGTTGTCCCCTGGTGGAATATACATGGCTACTACTGTGTTGGTAGTAAAGACATTGGGTTTGAGGTTAGCTACTAGGATTTCAGCAGGTGTAAAGAAGGGAATTGGTTCCTTAGGAAGGGAGAGAGTGAGGTAGTTAGAGTAGAGTAAAGCAACACCTCCACCTTTTTTCTCTTGGTGAAGTATATTATAACCTGGGGGAAGAATGTCTTTATCTTGGTTTTGAGGTTTGATCCAGGTTTCTGTGACAGAGATAATGTCTGGGGTATGAAGTGATACCCATGCTTGAAACTGGCTTAGTTTGTTGAGCATACTTCGATTATTAATGGAATAGAAGGAAATGTTTTTATTGGGTATGGATGACTGATTAGAATTGGGGGTGATGTTTTGTGGAGTGCTAGGAATAAAGGTAGGTTTGGGTGTATGTCACCTGACAGGAGTAGAGTCCTTGGGAAGTGATAAGTTATTTGTTTTAGTGGCTGGTTGTGAAAGTATTTTGTTTTATATTTCGGTGTACTATGGTTGAAAGGAGTTTTTATTTTAGGGAATGATATACTCATTGGAAGGATCGATGCATTGAAGAGTATGGGCTGCTGAGGGTAAGCAAAGCAGTTAAGTAGAGGGTTGGTGGGGACTTTATGTACAGGAGTTAAGATTGTGTGAGGTGATGTAATGTTGTGAAGGAGGAGCAGGGTAGGTAGAAGTATAACAGGAATGATTAAGTCTGACATGTTTGAGGAGGAGAGGGATTTTATAGGGTGAGTTGGTTTAGTGGTAGGGGGGAGGAGTTGTAAGTTAAGCTGAGAGTTTGTAGTGGGTGTTAGCTTGTGCAGCAGGAAGGGGAGGAGTTTGGGAGGTGGGAGGCTGCTATGATTAGGTATAAAGGAAATTATATGGAGGTAGGTGAGAATGGGGGTGGGGGGAGCGAAGTGAGACCGAGCGGAGCGGGGCTACACCAAGGACAGAGGAAAGTACTACAAAACCAATCAGCCAATACCATCCAATGTCCGAGGAAAAATATTCAGATTTCAGGGCAATTAGATCAGCTAGATTCTCAAGGGGGGGGGTTGCTCCTTTTTCAGTTTTAATTCGCAGAGTAGAGGGACAATACTGAAATTATGCCTGGGATTTGGGGAAGGGACATGCAGAAGAATTTGGAGTCAATAGAGTACAAATTGAAAAGGTGTAGGATAGAAGGTGGCTGGGATTTCTAAAACAGTCAAAGTAATAAGCCAGGAGCGGATGGGCTCAGGAAAAGATGGAGGCTAGTGTTCGGGATAACTTGCTCACTACGGGTAGGCTTTTCTACCGATACTAATAGCTATAGAGCAATAGAGGAAGAAACTGTTGCAGAAAAGAGGAAAATCCCAGGATGCAAAAAACTCCCTTACCAGCCTAAGTAAGAAGCTGAGAGCTCTCATAAAATCCTCCAAAGCTACTTATGAAAATAAAATTGCCAAAGATTCCAAAGACAACCCCAAGGCATTCTATAACTATGTCAAGAATCTAAATGGCAATGCTCAGATTTGCTCTGAGCTACAACAGAATGACATTAAATATACTGATCCCAAGGATATTGCCAATATCCTGGCAGATCAATTCAGTGCCAACTTTACACCCCTCTCATCCCCTAAACAGCCCATCTCAGTACCAGAAGATTGCCAAATTCCTGTAATAATGGCCACACAGGTAAAATCGCACTCTCCAAAGCTAAGAATACAGCATCCATGGGACCAGATGACATTCCGGGCTGTGTATTACATGAACTACAAAATGAACTGGCACCTCACCTAAGTGTCATGTTTAATCATAGCCTCACCTCAGGCTTCGTGCCCACTGAGTGGCGCACAGCTACAGTTATCCCACTCCACAAGGGGGGATCCACCTTGAATCCCGGGAACTACTGCCCCATCAGTCTGATGAGCTTGATCTGCAAGGCCATGGAATGTATTATCGTGGAACTTAAAACAAAGACATAGGCAACCTTCAAACCCTGGACCCCACCCAGTTTGGGTTTGTGAAGGGCCAATCTTGTCTCCTGAACCTGATTGACTTCTTCGAATCAGTCTCCAGAGCCGTGGACGAGGGTAAGGCAGTCCACACAGCCTATCTGGACCTCGCCAAGGCCTTTGATACCATCCCCCACTCTGGAATCATAGATAGACTTACTAAGCTGGGCATTAATCCCTACGTCACTCCAGACAAGTGGAGTACCTCAGGGTTCAGCCCTGGGACTGTTCTTGTTTGGCATCTACCTCTCTGAAGTACAGGCCAACACTAAGGGACTCTGGGTAACAAAGTTCGCAGATGACTGCAAACTGGGAACCATTATTGAATCCCCAAATGATGTGGATACTCTACAAAAGGGCCTTACAGAAACAGATGTTTGGTGCCAGAGCCATGGGCTCAAGCTCAATGCCAAGAAATGTATAGGTATCCCCTTTGGGAAAAAACATGTACCCATGAATTACCACATAGGTGGCAGTACAGTAAAGACCGAAAGTGTGATAAGAGACTTAGGGACACAGGTGGACAGTGGTCTCATCTCCGATAACCACATCGCCACAACAGTCAGGAAGTCGTTCTGTGTGGCACACCTCATCACTAAGGGCTTTTCATCCAGAAAAAAGAGGTCATTGTCCCACTGTACTCATCCCTCATTAGACCCATTATAGAATACAATGACCTGTTTGGTATGTACCTCTCAAGACATCTGCAACAACTGGAAAGGCCACAGAAATACCTCACTAAAAGAATCACAGGCCTAAAGCAGATGCCCTATGCTGACCGCCTTAAAAAAACTCCAGCTATACTCTGTCGCATATAGTGTACTCAAAGGCGATCTCTGCTTAACATACAAGGCCATGTCAAACCTAGAGCTGTTGGACATGCTACACTTAAAGAAATCCCAATCCCTCAGAGCCACACGCTCCAGGGATCTAAACCTTGTCATCACAATAAACAAAACATGCTGGAGGGATAGGTTTCTGACCCAGAGACTCCCCAGACTCTGGAATAGACTCCCCATACATGTCAAGCAGAGTGCCTCTTTGGCCCTCTTCAAAAGGAACCTTGATGATTGGATGGGAGAAAGGAAATTCACCCCGGGGATCATGTCAGTCGGCCTGCTAGACAGGGGTCCAGGGAAGTAAATAGTGTGGGAAAAAATAGCCAGGGAATTGTTATGGCTAGGCTTGTATAGGCCCTAGGGTCGATAGCCTATTACTAACTTATGAACCTATTCAAACATTTCCAGTAGATATTAGAAATTTAAGAGTCTGCATACTTAGATTCAGTCTTTTGTGGTGGGTTTGACTTGCACTTAATTTTAGGGACCAGTTTGTGGTTAAGCCGTACTATGTCCGCACCGTGAGCAGGTTTTTCTGCTTAGTATAAGGTTGGGGTAATAGCTAGGAGGAAGGGGAAGAAAACAAGGCAAAGAATTAGTATGTCGGCTAGCAGGAGGAAGAATATAAGGCACAAACAGTCATTAAGTACTCTAGTATTGGCTATGACACTTTCACAGTTCAGCAAAAAAATATATTTTCCAGTGGGCAACAAAATGAACCAATGGTTGACGAGAACTGCCAAGTTATCAGTACATATCTGCACTATAGCCTTAAAACATACAGTCAGGAAAAACATTCTACAGTTCAAACATTTCATAGCAGCATACAGTGTAATGGCTGTTCGGTTATGCTCGCATAATCTTCTGTAGTCTACAGTCTAGTTAAGGTATACAGTGTTACGTTCAGACGCTATGCCTGGTAATAATCTGCAGCACAAACATTCCACAGCAGCATTCAAAGTGTAGTAGATCAGTTAGGCGTACACATTCTATTAGAGTCTACAGTCTAATTAAGATATACTATGTTGCAACCACAAATATCACTAAGTAACTAACAGTGTTTTAAGCACATTTACAGCAGAGTTGGCAATACATCAGGTTCCACTTGGCTCCATAACCGCATGAAATAGTGGGAAATAGGGTCATTTGAAAACTGATCAGTGTATCTGTGAATCAGAGCATTTACATTAAATACATATAGACTATGTTTGTCTATTTGTAGAAGACATACAGTTTTAGCTGAAAAAAAAACAACACTACAATCTAATATGAATATATTAGGGATAAAATGCAGTAGCAGTTTACTTTACCTGATGAACACGCTATCCACGCCACACGCTCGGCAAGGGGAAAGCAAGATAGTTTAGTGGACTGATTTTTTTTTTCTTGTTTTTTTAAAATGGCACCCTGGAATGCAGGGAGGAGATAAAGCTTAGGTCCTGAAGTGAGATACTGTAAGGGAAGGTGGGAGGGGGGCTACACCAGGGACAGAGGAAAGTACTACAAAACCAATCAGCCAATACCATCCAGTGTCCGAGGCAAAATAGTCAAATTTCAGGGCAGTTAGACCAGCTAGATTCTCAAAGGGGGGGGTGGGGTTCCTTTTTCAGTTTTAATTTTCTTTGGGAAAAAAAAAACGAGGAACTTCAGTTCACAGAGTAGAGGGACAATACTGAAATTATACCTGGGGTTTGGGGAAGGGACATGCAGAAAAATTTGGAGTCAATGGAGTACAAATTGAAAAGGAGTAGGATAGAAGGTGGCTGGGATTTCTAAAACAGTCTAAGTAACAAGCCAGGAGTGGATGGGCTCAGGAAAAGATGGAGGCTAGCGTTTGGGATAACGTGCTTACTACGGATAGGCTTTTCCACTAATACTAATAGCGATAGAGCAGTAGAGGTCGCATTCAAACATTTCCAGTAGATATTAAAAATTTAAGAGTCTACATAGTTTTGTGGTGGGTCTGACTTGCACTTAATTTTAGGGACCAGTTCATGGTTAAGCAGCACTATGTCCGCACCGTGCACACGGTTTTCTGCTTAGAGTAAGGTTGGGGAGATAGATTCAGTCTTTTTTGGTGGGTTTGACTTGCACTTAATTTTAGGGACCAGTTTGTGGTTAAGCAGCACTACGTCTGCACCATGCACAGGGTTTTCTCCTTAGAATAAGGTTGGGGAGATAGCTGGTGAGCACGCTATACTTGACACATGCTCGGCAAGGGGAAAGCATGATAGTGCTTCCCCTGTATTCTTTCCCTCCTCCCTCTTTGTTGTTTGCAGTCTAGTCATAGTGCATTGTTATGGAGTGGGTATAGTGTGACAGGGATATTTGATGGGACGGACTTGCAGACAGTTTATGGTAGTTGTGCAGTTGAAAGCTGTGTATTATGAAATAATGGCACTGTGGCTATTTCATTGTATTCATATTGGCACAACAAAATGAAGTATGTTGCTTTGGCTAGATTTGGGCACCATGTTAGCCTGGTAGTTTGTTACTGAGGAAGGCAAGTTATTTATTTCAGTTTTTCTGCCTCCCTAACAGTACACATTCTTGGGCTGCTCCCTCAGTTTCTCCACTTGCCCATCCCTAATCGCTTAATCGCTTCTTTCTAGGTACACTGAATGTGACCCCTTGCTGGGTGGGCCCCTGACACCTCAGGATGTTTACCTCAGTGTTGCTCTTTTATTAGGCAGAGAGAATGAGGGAATTGATAGAGAGCAGTGAACTCAGAGCCTGGGAGGCATTGTGCTTGCAGTGGTGAGTCAGTTATAGTAGCTGTGGAGGCATTTAGTGCAGTGATGTCAGGATTTCATCACTGCCCTCTTTGTTTTATGAGAGATGTCCAGGAAGGCCTCTGGTCTACACCAGCAGTTGCCCAGGCTTTATTTTTTTATCTTCGCACTTCTCCTGGGATAAATGAGCTGATCATTGGCCACTTCACCCTATTCCCTCTGGCCAAACCTGCTTGTAGCCTAAGTCTATTCTTGAACCCAGGGTAACAGAGGTGCAGATGGATGCCCTGCTTTCGTACCGTTAGGCTGACTTTTTTGTTTCATTTTGGTTGACATTAATGGCAGAGACTGACTTTGGAAGTATACAACTGTTTTTTAAACACCTTTGTTAAATTCTTACCTAATAGATAGTGACATATGTACACAAAGAGTAATAGAAAAAAAACACAGCAAACATTTTTCATTTTCAAGCATTATACATGTTTTCTTTTTAGCAGTTACCATTGACACCAGCATTATGTAAACTGTTGAATTTCTGCCTTCCCTTTAATCTCATTCCTCCTCCTAAACATATCTCTGCATGTATTTACCCACAAATTCCATTTATTTCTGTGTAGTTTGCTCCTTCCTTTTTGCAAAGTTTCTGACCCTCTCAAATTCTTTGCCTTCTTTATAAATATTCAGCGCTTTAATGACAGTTGCGTTAGGGTTTGATTTCTCTTTTTGGTAATTGTATTTTTGGCAGCCAAAAACATTAAACTTGGGAGAGTTACAGCAACCATAGAGAATTTTATATACATAAAGTAGCAGAAAGTATTAAAGAACTAAACCAGCACAGGAATGGAGAAATGAGATTTTATCAATAGGAATGACTTCAAGAAGGGGTATAGAAAATAGACAAGCAAGGACTGGAATTTACTGGAGAAAATTAGCAAATAACCAATGTATTAGAAGCAGTTAACTAGAGGCAGAAAAGTAATAGAGTGAGATGAGGCCAAGTTGACATTTGGACTGGAGGGCTACAACACTGAGATTACACACCCGGACTCACAGGCAGGCCAAGGGAGCCTCTGGCAACAGTGACAAGTGTAGAGCCCTCTTAGCTGGGGGCCCTGTCTCATTTAGTCATCTCATTCAGCTTTAAGGCTAGCCCTGTATCAGTCTCACTTTTCTTTATTTGCACAGAAGGAAAAAAGTGATGAAGGATAAAAGTGATTTTAAGTTGACTGCAAATTTAATTTTTTTAACTTAAGTTGCATGCTATCCTTGAAAAAAAAATAGAATGTAGTAATGTAATAATCTATCGACTTGGGAGAGGTTCTTGTTACATAAAATGAAGTAGTATGTAGTACTACAGTTGTCGTGGAAGGAATTTTGTTATACATTGGATAACCTAAATTAAAATATCAAGGTTTATATAACTATAGAGGCAAATAGCCAAACTACTACTATATGTAGATTTAGCAAAAGGGTTTTTGTCTAAGCAAAATAATTTAAAAATGAAAGGAACTTAGCACTTGTGATAAATGGTAATTTTATTGTTTAACTTCAAAGCAAACTGTTGTTTCCCATCAGCAGTTGTCTCAGCTGAGAAGAAATAAATTTCAGGTGTAGGCTGGGTTATACTTTGTGGAGCCATAGTAGAAAGACAGAGGAAACTAGATGTTCTTGAGATAAGCAATACAT
Organism: Protopterus annectens; assembly: GCF_019279795.1. NCBI lineage: Eukaryota > Metazoa > Chordata > Ceratodontiformes > Protopteridae > Protopterus > Protopterus annectens. Next base: position 73,887,013 of record NC_056738.1, read on the forward strand.
CAATCTTAAATAGACTAGAAAACTGTGTTCTAAGTGACCTTTTTACCAGCTCCAAAAGAGAAAGAACAGTTTAAGCTTAAAACAGCAATGGTATGAGTTTACCGAGAAAGAAACTTAAAAAAATAGAAGGAAGATGGAAATTATTAATGTATAAAGCCACACATTGCCCCAGCAGCTGCAGTATGAGAAAGCATTGAATAAAAAAGTTATAACAATAGTTTATTAGTTGAACACTAATCAAGACTTTCTTCTTAGAATTAGTATAAAATTAATTGGTCTGAAGAAGCCTATCCAGGTGAAAGCGCTTACCACATCTTCTGTTTGTATCACAATAAATCCGAATTTTAAAGTTCATGAAGCAGCGTTTTTTTCACCTTTGTTTCCTGCATTTTGGTTAGTGCTGTGTTTACTGCCTGCATCACTACTGTGCCTTTTATGTTAGTTTATAGTATAAAATGAATATTTAACTGTATACAAATTGTTTACTGTGCTGGGGAAAGGGGGGGGGGGGTGAAAGTAGGCAGCATCAGTGAGAAATAACCTTTGGAGTATGCACCGGTGAAAGTGTACTGTTTTATGAATAACTGTACTTGTTTTGATAAGTAAAACCCATGTGAGCTGCCATTGATCAGGTGCAATTTGCTCCTAGCTGGGAGAGTTGTATTTTTTTATTGTTATTTTAAAATATTGCAATTTTGTGTAATTTGTGTGTGTTAAAAATGAAAGGGGTTTCACAAACTGCAGTATTTGAAAAAAAAGTAATGAGTTCTAAAAAGGTTGCAAAGAAGCTGGAAATTTGTTTGTATACATGGAAAAGAACGATCAGCCATTATGAGTGATGGCAGTGTTTATTCTCTAGATTGACTATACTGTCAATAGTAATGTCTTTCGGCTTTTCCTGGTTAGGGGTCACCACAGCGGAACGCCGGTCCACTTATGATGGCAGTAGATTTTTATGGTGCCAAGGTGCCAGCCCGAAGCCCAACCTTCAACTAAGGCACACCCATTCATGCACACACCTACCTGCATTTCATTAAATGTCACTTAACCGCGGGGAGGACATGCAGACTCCACACAGAAGGCACTGCAGCCGAGAATCAAACCGGAGAACCTCTTGCTGTAAGGCGACAGGAATGTAAATGGCCTTACTGGGACAGATGAAAGATGAATGGTAATGGCTTATGTTAAGAATTGTAGAGAATATATGTCAGTTCCACAAGAGACTCATTTGGACAGGAATGAGTGTCAGTTTGATGAGGCAAGGGTTTTAGGGTACACATTTGGTTGAATATTGAAGACAGAGGAAGAGGGATTCCAACTTAGACAGAAGAGGAAAAAAAGATAGTAATGGTAGATTTGTGGCAGTAAGGAGTTATTGGCAATGATGAAAGTTTACTTTGGTATGTTTTTATTCCCCGTAAGGTGACAGCGATAAAGCTCAGAAGGATTTTGGGTGAAATAATTAATTTTCACTACAATATTTTATTTGTAGGTGGTGACTGGGATTTGGTTTGATATAGTGAGGATGTATCAGGGGGACCTAGGAGACTGATTACAGCTTGAGACAGGACAGGAGAAATGTATAAACCTTAATGGGAAGAATCCCCAAAGCCCAGTTACTAAAAAGAAGTTGCTGCAAGTGGATGGTAAGTCTTTACAGCGGTACTTGCTGCATGAACACCTTTCTTGGAGATTTGCTGTTACATCTGAATACTTCGTATAACTTTACTTTGCTTCTTTGTGTGTTCACATATTTATATAGTTTGCAGGTTGAATTCTTAATGTTTAATTTTACTTTTTAGAATTCGGGTACAGCTCAGGTATTCAGTCTGGTTGCAGAACGTAGGAAGAAATTCCAGGAAATTATCAATCGTAATAGTGGTGAAGTTAACCAAGTGGTTCGTCCAAAGGCATTGTCAATGAAATGGTCAGCACCCAACTCAACTCCACAGCTTACCACAGCCATTCTAGAAGTTAGAGAAAGTATGCTGTCTCTTATGGTAAAACTACATCACAAATTATCTGCAAAACAAAATTCATACTATCCACCTTGGCTAGAGGACTGTGAGATGACATTTGAGCATGACTTTGAGAAATACAACCATGGTGATGGAATAACTGCGTTAGAAAGAATACTAATGAAAGCTGCTGCCCGCAGTCGTAAAAACAAATATTGTTTAGAAGAAATATGTAGAAAAGTGTCTCCTCCTGTACCACCAAAAAAGAACAGTCCAACAGAAAAGAAAGCCATGGATAAAGAGGAAAGGTAATTTTTACTGAAGGCTTTGTAACATTTTCATTTTATGTACCCCATCTCATTTTCAATATTCAGTAGCATTTAAAAATACAGTTTTGCACTTTAGATACTGGAGATGATAAAAACACGTCTTTGTTAAATATGTCTAGTTATATCATTTTCAGTAGATGATAAAGTACAGCATTGCCTGTCCATTCTATACATATTTGAAGTTGCCACTTCTTTACAGCAAAATGCTAGTCAGATTCCCTGTTGAACCTTTCACAGCATTTATAGACAGTTTTTCATTGTTGTGTGGTATTTCCATAAAATTATTTTGGGTAGGAATCATATGTATATTTTATACTCCAGTGCATTTTACTTTGGTTGAGTTACAAACTCTGAAACTATTAATATAAGGGTAACATTTCTAAACAAACAAAAATATGGGGGTGTTTTATAGTTTATGCAAGTGCCACTGCATGTAAAATGTTTTCATGAGAGAAACTCTTGAACAAAGATTTACTTGAAGACTTTGTGCCACTGTTTTGGTGGAGCCCACTATGTGCCTTCCATTCTTTGCCTGCAGAGAAGACCAGAATGTTATGAGGAAAACCTCATGCAGCAGGGTAAAGGTTGACGGCATTGGTAGTGGAAGAGAGTTGCCTTGTAAGGAGTGGACTTTAGGAGGTACATAATATTGGGGGTTTTCAGCATTATGAGCATGCAGTCCTCCAAAAAAAACATGTAATCCTCAAAAAAAAAAAAAAAAGTAGAGACTTAGGCATGTTTTGCCTTAATGTATAATAGTCTTCACCATTTACTGCATTTTATATAGACATCAGGAAATGGGACAAGGAAGATGTATCTGCATGGTGTAGCCAGCCTCAGGCACTAGTGTTCCTGATTTATCGAAAGTATGCATAGTTTTCCATATTTTGATTTTCCTGTAAGAGAAACATTTTCTTTGAAAGACTGCAAAATTTGAATTGAGTGGTAAACTTCAGAGTAAGAAAAAAAATGAAAAAAAGAAGAACCAGCTATTGTATGTTGTTGCTGTCAAAAAGTGTTTTTTGTTTTGTGTAGGTGTTTTGTATCTGTTACAGATGATGTCTTCTGCAACAAAAGTAGTCCCAGTCTTTATTGTCAAAATATTTTTTTGCATGTTTTTTACCTTGCTGTTTTTCATGTTCTTATAGAATCCCAAGTTTTTCTAAAGTCAGCAGTAAGGCGAATTGTCAAACCTGAGCTGATGCCCATCCTTGCTGCCTGGTAGGACTAAGGCTAACAGGTCTTAGCTAGGTGCTAGATGCTGGAAACTTTTCCAAGGCTGCTAGCCCTTTGCCTCTACTCATATGCTTTGACAAGCAAAGTCCCATCCCAGTCATTTTTGCGATTCCTAAAACTTATTTTTTTGTGGAAATTCTTCCAAAAACTTTCCATTTTGGGTTTAAGTTCATTATCTGTTAGTTTTAGCTGAAATCAAGTCAGTTTGTTCATTTTCATTCCTTTTTCTATAACAATTTAGTGTTTTAACTCCCCTTCCTTTTGTTTTTTTTGCTACCAACCCCCCCCCCCCCGACTTCACCTTCTCTACCTGTACCCATCCATTCCAGTGTGACAAGCATTCCTGGGCTAGGCAAGAAAAATATGGCCTATTTATTCTAGCTCAGAAATCTCCATCAGCTTTCTTTTCCCTGAGGCAAAAATCAAATGGTAGGGAGCAGGCCAGCTTGCTATTCCTGGGTTGTGGCCTACTCTGTCCCTACTAGCAGGAGCTCTAAGGTATGCTTTTACTTTCTTCTGAGGGAAGGCATGTTTCCACATGCTTTGTTCCCCTTACTTATAGTACGACTTCACTTTGACTCAGCAGGCTCAGGCTCCCACTGGGTATCACCTTGTGGCAAACCAGAGCCACCTCCATCACCAAAGTATGGATGAGGTCACCGCTGCAGCTCACTCTCATCTTCCTTGGCAAGTTCCTGCAGACATCTGAGCCACTACTTTAACTCTGTTCTTTTGGGGGCAAAGCAGGACTTTATCAGTCTATTTCATGAAGCTGGCTGATGTTTACCATCCTCTTAACAGGATATTTTTGTTTAATGACTTCAGTGAACTATTCTGAATGTGACCATTGCTGCTTTTGATGGTCTTCCCAAGTGTTTTTTTTACTGAGTGCATGTTCTAGGCCGTTACTGTTTTTTTTTTTCTTGTTTTTTTCAGGGTAGTTTGTGATTTCCAGGCAGTTTGCATTGTTCTTTTTTTTCTGTTGCCACAGACTTTGAAAGTAAGGACAATAGAGGATTCAAGAAAAGCAAGTGTGATTGTTACGCATCCATATTTTGCATACTTGCATCCATATTTTGCATACTTGCATGGCGCTTTAAGGTAGACTGTGACATTTGCAAATTTCTCAACTATTGTGATTAGGGACAGAAGAAAATTAACCATTTATTGTGAAATGCCAGGTCAGGCCTCATTTACTCTTGGTCGGACATTAGCTTTGAGTATATCTTCAAGGTCATTCCCTTTTGTAGCTGACTGATGAATCTGTTGTTGATCAGTTTCAGAATGTTAGAATAACCATCTCAAACTCAAGAATCAGTCTTGCTTCAAAAGGATATAGGAGTAGACACAGAAAGAAGGGAGAAATGTGTTAAAAAGGAAGGACAGGTCCAATAGGATGGGTTGGAAGCATACAGTGGATATAAAAAGTTTGCACACCCCTGTTAAAATACCAGGTTTTTGTGATATAAAAAAATGAGACCACAATAAATCATTTCAAAACTTTTCCCACCTTTAATGTGACCTATAACCTGTACAGTTCAATTGAAAAACAAACAATTCTGTTAGGGGAAAAAATATAAAAAATAAAAAATGTCCAATATGCTGGTTGCATAAGTGTGCATGCCCTTAAACATACTTTGTTATGTGTGCACATGCTTAAACTAATGCTTTGTTAAAGCACCTTTTGATTTAATTAAAGCATTCAGTCTTCTTGGGTGCACACCTGCCATCAATTAAAGAGACTCTGATTAACCCCAAATAAAGTTCAGCTGTCCTAGTAGGATTTTTCTGACATTTACTCAATTGCCTGCTACAGCAAAAGCCATGGTTCACAGAGAAATTGCAAAGCATCAAAGGGATCTCATTGTTGAAAGTGATCCGTCAGGAGAAGAGTACAGAAATATTTCCACAGCAACACTGAAGGAGCTGCAGGAATTTCTGGCAAGTACTGGTTGTGTACTACATGTGGCAACAATCTCCTGTATTCTCCATATGTCTGGACTCTGGGGTAGGGTTGCAAGACGGAAGCCTTTTATTACACAGAAAAACATCCAGGCCTGGCTAAAATTTGCAAAACAATACGTGAAATCTCCCAAAAACATGTGGGGAAAGTGTGTTATGGTCTGATGAGACCAAGGTTGAACGTTTTGGCCACAATTCCAAAAGGTACATTTGGCACAAAAACAACACTTTGTGTCACCAAAAGAACACCAGCCCCATGGTGAAGCATGGTGATGGCAGTATCATGCTTTGGGTTTGCTTTTCTTCAGCTGGAACTGGGGCTTTAGTCAAGGTGGAGGGAATTATGAACAGTTCCAAATACCAGTCACTTTTGACCCAAAACCTTCAGGTGTCCACTAGAAAGCGGAAGATGAAGAGGAATTTCGCCTTTCAACACAACAGTGACCCCAAGCATACATCCAACTCAACAAAAGAATGGCTTCACCAGAAGAAAATTAAAGTTTTGGAATGGCCCAGTCAGAGCCCAGACCTAAGTCCAATAGAAAATCTGTGGGGTGACCTGAAGAGGGCCGTGCACAAGAGGCGCCCTCGCAATCTGACAGATTTGGAGAGCTTTTGCAAAGAAGAGTGAGCAAATATTGCCAAGTCAATATGTGCCATGCTGATTGACTCCTACCCAAGAAGACTGCATGCTGTAATTAAATCAAAAAGTGCTTTAATAAAGTATTAGTTTAAGGGTGTGCACACACAACAAAGTATTAGTTTAAGGATGTGCACACTTATGCAACCAGCGTATTGTACGTTTTTTATATTTTCTCCTAACATATTTGTTTTTCAATTGAATTGTACAGGTTATAGGTCACATTAAAGGTGGGAAAAGTTTTGAAATGATTTATTGCGGTCTCATTTTTTTATATCACAAAAACCTGGCATTTTAACAGGGGTGTGTAAACTTTTTATATCCACTGTACCTCTCAACCTCTTAGAGCAAGAAATCTGGACAGAGCTATAAATAAAAGTGGGGAAAATGCCCCAAAATAGGGAGAATTTTTAAATATTGCTCTTACAAACTTAGAAAATTGATAGAATAACAGGTTTTGCATTAGCATGAATTTTCTGAAGGATTGGAAGTCTGAAACTCAAATGTCTGTCATTATTTTTGAACTTCAGTCTTTACTGATTTGCCACTAAACCATAATTTTATGAAAAACAGACCTAAAATATGAGGCCAAAATTTGGACATTCTGCGAAAATCTGTACATTTGAGAGGTATGATGGGAAGTCTGCAGAGTAAAAAGTGAATGGTTCTTCCTATCTTAGTCACAAATAGCAGAGTGAGGAAGGTGATTAAAAAAAAAAAACTAGGCCACATAACTGTGCATCAGCCTCTGGTATTTCAAGCCTTCCAGTGTTGGTGTGTGTTGAAGATTCACCAGTCAGGTAGAGAAGGACTGGCGAGCATAGCTCGCACATTAAATATGAAGGTCCACCAAGTTGTCTCCTGTAGTTCTTCCTCCTCCTCCATATCCAGTAAATCTCATCACAGTGTATTGCTTAAGCTGGATTACAAGAAGGTTCTGGAAGCGGTCATGCAGATGGCACCAGTGGTGTCCTATCAGGCTGTTGCACAAAATTCTCCTCCCTGATGTTGGGACAGATAAGACCCTTCATTTCTGCCAAGTTTTGATGCCCCTTGGCTCTCTTCCCTGAGCCACATGTTGATTCTTGTCCCCATGAGGATGGAGAATAAGACACAGATGCTGGTGTTAGCATTAGTAAGAGTGTTTACCTAAGTGTCCGTTTTGATTTTAGGATTGCCATCTTGGGACCAATGTCCACAGCAATGGCTTCCAGAATTTTGAAGTTGAGGGGAGTTTCATTCTCTGTGTGTAGGGTTGGCCCTTCGGTACCGTTTTTAGGACTTATGCTGAAGTTTCTGTGATGAGCTTTTTAGTCTTCAGGGCTGAGGCCCTTGACATCTGTCTTTAGGGTTGTATGGAGTATTGACATCAGTGGTTGGGTCAGGGTTTCAGTTTTGATGTTGACATTTTTATACCGGATGTTAGCCACAGTGTTCAGACTCTTTGGTCCTGGCGCCCTGAGGTTTGGTCAAGTGCTGGGCAGACATCAGTTGTTTGTGTGACTCATATGATGCCAACATCAGTGGCAACTTCATCTTGACATTTGCTCAAATATGCACCTACCTACTTCTCTGAAAGGACAGAGGTACCGAGGAGTTTTTGTGGGGTGCCTTGATTATATATAGAGATTGTTCCCATTTGCCCCAAGAAGTAAGAGTCCATGTAAGAAGAGGCTCTTTTGATTCCCACACCAGACAATGACAAGTATGAAGGATAATGTTATATTCCGAATTTGTCAAATGCAAGGTGATATCATCCGCAAACAACCTGTTATAAAGGACACTAATTCATCATGTATTATTAACTCTGTTACACTATTTGGAAACAAAAATTATGCCATTACCCTGTTCATGAATTCACAGCAAGCCCTAGCCAATGCCTTCTCTGTATTCAGACTAATCAACAGTGATGCTTTTTAATGTTCAGTTTCCTCTGAACTGTCATTGTTTTGTTAATGATATCAAATGTCCACAAAATCACATTAGTACAGGTCTATCAGATTTGGTAACATTTTTGACATTCTGTTAGCTAATATGGGCATAAACTTTATACTCGTGGTTTAGGATCAGATTATTTTGAATGTTGCTGTGTCTTTAGGGCCCTTTCCTTCTTTTGGTAATACCACCACTGCTTTCTTCCGTGATTCATACATAACCCCCTTTCAGAAAATTATTAAATAATACTTTACAAATTTTCAGCAGTCTCAGTCTTCTAAATTCCACATTTCTAAAGAAATTCTATACTTTTCTGGAAATGTTGCTGCTTGATTATACAACACAGTTTTTCTTTCTTTTTTTTTCCATCTTGAGTGTTAATTGCTGAACTTTTGCTTCACCGAGCTTTAGTATATTTATATTTTTCAAAAGTTGATCCATTTTTGGCTCTGTTATTTCCTCTCTTTCCCTGCTCTGTGTACATTTTCATAAAATTGCCAAATTCTCTCCATTATCCCTTCAGGATTTGTAGTTAACCATCTTGTCGTAGGGTTCATGAATGTTACCACTTTCCTTTGCATTTTCTGTTGCTTAAAGCTTAGTTTTAAGAATTTCTGTGCTGTGGGGTCATTGTCAAAAGAACATTTAACTCCTCCTTTCCTAAATTCATGCCTACTGTCCAAATACTTCTTTCCCCTTTAATTGTAACCTTCTTAAATTCATGCATGTTCTGTAAACGTACATTTATTTTTCCTTTAGCTCTATGCAGCTCTTCTCATCTCTTTTTTTTTATTTTAAACACCTTTATAAAATTCATACATTTTGAACCATGACATTGGTACACATATATTAGTAGAAAATAAAACAAACCATTGTTAAGTATGTTTATATATATATATATGTTTAACAGTTATTGCTCACTCCAACTTTACATATGTTGCTCAAATCCTGCTTTCCCTTAAATTTCACTCCTCCTGAACGTTATTCTGTATGTGTTGTTCCCCTAAATTCCATGTATTTCTATATAATTTGCTCCTTTAACATATTCAGTACTTCAGATCTGATGTTGCCTCTTCCATCTCTTCATCAACATATGGGTCTTTGGATGTGAGTTGGATCCAACTTCAGTCACTCTTAATCTTTGGATCCAGTGCTCAGGCTCCTCCCTTGTCAGGAGAAAGGTAATTCAGTTCTCATTTGCCACAGCCTTAGTCCATGGTCCTTTGTGCTCAGACTCAATTTGTCAGAGAAGTGCAATTTTTTGATATTTCTCTTATCTTTTGTCTTTTTTTTCTTGGTGCAGAGTTTTTCTCTTGCTTCCTTGATCTCCCTTTACTCAAACATAACTAAATAGTGCTGTATATTTATACTTTTTCTTTTTAGGGTGTTAGTTTTAACCTTTCAGCCTATTGGCATTTCTATCTCATTATTCATCTATCCCTTTGGCTTGGCAGTTAACCTGTCGACTTGGTGTTTATATAGCTGTGTTGCCACCTGTTGTTCAAGGTGAATTATTTGACAGTTTGTTACTTTCTTGTTTGGCCATTCTAAGGATATCTGAAAAACCATCAGGGTTTAAAAAGTGTGGGCTTATGGCTTCTGAATTCAGATGCACATACCAAATGCATCTACTGCTTGGGGGCTGCACACTTGGATGAGCAGCGAAGCATCTATGAGGCCTTTAGACACAAGACCATTATTGACAGGAGGAATAAATTAGTTCTTAAGGGGCATCTCCCTGCATATGTGGAAGAAGGCTCCCCAGCTCACTCGTCTGCTTCTCCTCTGTCAAAGAAACCAGCTGATCGAGCTAAGAGCCATGAGAATACTAAGGAAAAAGAGAGAGAGAGAATGAAAAAGCTAAAGGACCAAAGAAGTGGTAGCTGGATCACTCTCCTATATTGGCCCTGACTCCCAAGATTTCAAAAATCTTGGACCCAGTCTTCACTTTGTAACCTATCCTCATCAGATCTGGTACACCTCCCTTGCCATAGTCATGATTTTTCTCTGAAGCCAGCATATCTCAGAATAAGATCCCCTATTCTCCAGGAGAGATAGTTGCATTGAATCTATCGAACTTCATCCATGACTTCCACTTTTCACTCATTTAGGTCCTCCAGGAGTCTGAGACTGACATGGATAGTATGATGAGCAAATTTCTCAGGACTCAAATCCAGTTAGGAGTTCTCCTGGCTTCAGTCTCCATCAGAGCCGGGGGACTGACGACCTCCTCTCATCAGGTTATTGCTCCTTCTCTGGTCCATTCTTCTGAGTCAGGACTCTCTAATCCAAGCACCCCCTTGGGGTGTGTCCTCATCTGATCTGAAGACATGGACTACTTCGACTCTGGTGATTTCTTTGATCCACTCAGCTCCATGCACATTAGATCCTATCGATCTTGAAGGTGAGTCATTGGTATTGGAACCTTGGGATATGATTTGGCACAGAGACCATCTGAGCTATTCCTTTCTCTTGGGACTTCTGTGTAGGCAGTTTGTCTCTGATGTTGACTTCTGAGTTGAGTCAGTCTGTTCCTTGAGAACAGTCTTCCTTAGGAGCTTCAGCTTTTGCTGTAAGGGTCTGTAGTCACTCTGTGGCTCTGCTATCGAGAGCGAGCTGACTCATTTCTGGGAGAAGACATCCCTCTTGGGCACAGATCCATCCCTCCCCTACAGAATTTCCCTGGATCCTGATCCTCCTTGTTCTCTCCCTTCAGGGCAGCCAGTTTACAAAAGCCTTGAACCCATCCTTGTTGAAGACCCCCATCAGCTTCTAAGTTCTGTTTAGAAGATCCTACCAGGGAGGTTTGTCAGTTAATTAATCAATGGGGCGGCGAAAGCCGACACACTCTGGCTAGGTTTATAATTGCCCTCAGGCAGATAACCTAGTACCTACCTATGAACCTATAAGCATGGGTGCAAAACGAGGTACATTGATTCCCCACAGGAACCACTACCTGAATATTCTCATTTGGATGAAAGGGAAGGGTCACCAAGATCCCCTCTTGTGGACATCTCATTCATAGAGATGTTAGAAGTTAATGCTTCAGAAACCTTTGCTACCTGGGAGCTGAATTACCTGAAATATGTTGCACGCTTCCAGAGGAATTTGACCAAGGAGCTTTCCAATCCCCTCCCTCTCAGGGTCCCTGTCTGCTAAGTTGAAAAAAATGTCAATTTGCAATTGGCTATCCTCACATCCTTATCTAATGTCTTGATGCATCTCCTTTCCAGTGACACAAAAGGTGTGTTTATAGCTGTGGGCACTGGCACAACCATTAGGAGACATGCTTAGATGTGCCTTTGTAATTTTGCAGGACATTTCAGGATGTCCTTCATCAAAACTCTCTATGATGGATTGACACTGTTCAGTCTGAAAGTAAAGGAGTGATCAAGACATTAAGACCATCTGCTGTAGAATTCAGTATCTAACCCCCCCCACCACCACCACCACCACCACCACAATACCACATTGAGGACTTCTTCAAGAAACCAAAATGGTGGAAAGAAACTTTGGTTCTGTAAGTCACAGGTTTGTTCCTGATATTTGTGGAGAGAGACCTCCCCATTGCGGAGAGGAGAACTCTAATGGTGGACGTCACCCCTAAGGCAGAGGTGGTCCTCAGAACTAGGGTTTTCAGTGTCCCTTCCCCAAGAGGCCCTGTCACCACTCCTGTACATTTACCCAACTGCTACTTTTTGGAGGCGGTCAGGTGGAGCTTGTCCCTGCACCCACTGACCTTCGATGTCCATCACTCAAGATTTCTGGGTGCAGAGGATAACCACCAAAGGCTGTTCCATTCCTTTTATTTATCCCTCCACCACATTTAAAGAAAGTTCCTGATGTTCCACCCTCATAAAGGAAGGCAGCTGTTTCAGAAATAAGAAAGTTTCTAAGAAATCAAGTCATCCAAGTGGTCCCACCAGACCAGTGATTATTCATAATCTACTCAAGATTCTTTCTAGTCCCAAAGAAGAAAGGGGTCCTAAGGCCAACCTAAGTTATCTAAACAAAATTCTGGATGGTTATGGTACAGTCCAACCTCCAGGATGTGTGCTACCATATGAAAATAGGCAGATGGTCCAGGAGGTTTCTTTGCTTCCAGCTGTGGGACAGTCATTTCTGAATCAGAGCCCTGCCCTTTGCTCTCACCACAGCCCCCCCCCCCTACACACGTTCACCAGGTGCATGGTGGTGGTGTTTACAGCTCTTCTCAGATACAAGGGTTCTGGGTGTTCCCTTATTTGACAGCTGGCTAATCACCTCTCTGTCCATGAATCTCCTTGTTCATGCCAGGTGTGCTCTTGCTCCATCTTTGTTGTACTCTGGACTTTGCAGTGAATCCAACAAAGTCCAAGTTTCACCTTTGAATTTGCTGGAGCACACTTGGACACAAAATTTCAAATCGCCAAACTTCCTGAAGCCAGGATTTCTGCAATTTACAAATCGGTATTAGCTATTCTCTCATGTCAGAATCCAGAAGCAAAACTGATTTTTTACATATCTTAGGTTCCATGGTTCTGGCTATCACTCTGATTCCTTGTGTGACGACCGTGCCCTGGCCCAGCAATCAAGGAGCCTCAACCCCACCACTAACACCAGGGAGGTCATCTCCCAGAGGAGGAAAGGATGACTAATACACACAATAAAGTACAATTTCCCTTAAGTGCACACAGAGATCACAGTCAGTCTGGGGCTGGCTGCTCCCTTGCTCCCCAGGTGCCCAATAAGACTCCCCACTGGCACAGCTATAGGGTCCAGGTCTCAGCCTAACTGGGCAAGCTAGGACCTCCAGTACTCTCTGTCCAACCAGTGCTTTGTGTCCCTGCCCAAGTAGCTGACAACAACACACACACACACTTTGAGATAAGTATTTATACAACTTCACAGACACTCCTGGGAAAGGCTGACACAGACACCACCCAGTTAATAATATCAGCTACTAAAAGGCCCTTAAAAGGGTGTCCAATTATTACTGTGCAATATTAATATCCATTGGTAATGTGACTATACAGTCTAAGGCTTATTGGAAGGGCTTAGACAGTAAACTCTGTAAATATATAATGTACTCTAAAGCATACTTCATCTCTATACAAAGCAGCCACGGGTAGAAGGTTTTAAAATTATTTAATAATAAATAATTAAAACACAAGACAAAACTACTACACCACAGATATATCTAAGAGTTCACAGATCACACAGAAACTTAAAATAATACCATAGGAAAGATCTGATTACACAGAAAAATACTTAATCTAACCTTCTAATCTTTAGCTAATCTTAGAGAAAACACAGTGCTACAGTCCTACTTAACATACATAAAGAACATAGGCAGTGCTGGTAAGTTAGATGTCCAAGATCAAAATGCGTCAGGTCTCTTGTGAGAAATAGAATTTAAACATTACTGAAAAACATGTCTCTAAGGCTCTCCCAAAATTACATCATTTTGACACTTAGGTTTTCCCATTATTCATCTTAACACCTAGTCTGAGTTCTCAGGCCACAAACTGCATTATTTAGCAATCTAACACCTGCGCAGAAACTTACAACAATAGAAGACATTTCACATTTATATACTAACAGAAACTGAAGCAATAAAGCACCTTCCACATCTAAATTCTAGTCATAAACTTTAGCCTTAAAACAATGGGCAAGAAATCTTTATCCAGCCGCCCTCGGGCTGAATTCGAACATGAAAGGATACAACATGCTTCACTGGGCCAGTAGAGTGCAATGTTGGCACATATTTTGCAGTTCCACATTTCACAGTGTTTTCTTACATTTAAAAACACAAGCCTGTATTTTACATTTATTTATACAGTTGATAGAATTATATATTAAGTTCTATTTAACTAGGCTGGCAACCTTCGCCCATCTCTCCCCAGTCGTCACACCTTGTGACAGATGTCACACGCGAATACTTCAGTGGACACTGTCAGCTCAGTGATCTGTCTAGACACTAACCCATGAAATATCTGCTTTCACTTACAAGGATCTGTAGGTATCATATCTAGTGTTGGCTGGAGTCATTGATTGTCTCTCAAAGATGTCCCTTTGTTGTATCTTCACTTCGCGCCATGGTGACTACAGACTCTTCCCATTTCGGGTGGTGGGCATTTCTTGGGAAAGGCAGTCCAAGGCATGTGGTCTCTAACATAGGCCAGTCTTCACATAAACATTTTAGAGATGAGAAGAGTCCTCCTAGCATTGCAGTCATTTCAGGACACTCTCCCCTCGGATGTGATTTCATTTAAGATAGACAACATGTCCGTGGTCTGGTACTTGAACAAACAAGGAGGAACACAATCCTGCTGCTGAAGTCGAGAGGCCATGAGAGTGTGGCAATGGGCAGTGGCTTCCCACCACTTTCTTATAACAATGCACATTCCAGGGAAGTCCAGTGTTCTAGCCAACAGGTTATGCAGTTCTGTCCTTCTCCCCCATGGGTAGTCCCTCAGTCCAGGAGTATCATATCAGATCTTCAGCCGATGGGGTCAACCTTTCTGTGATATCTTTGCATCCTCCTACAAAACAAATGCAGCAGGTACTTTATACTGATCCCTCAGAAGGGGGAGTCACCAAGGGATGCTGTAATCCACAACTGGCCCTCCCAACTCCTGTATGCTGTTCCTCCTACCTCTCTGATACTGAAATTCCTTCAGAAAGCACTGGTAAGAAAGGCCACGGGGACCCTCATTGCTCCCTGTTAGCCGTAACTGGTGTGGTTTCCCTTTCTCTAACCTCACCTGATTCATCCTCCCTGGGTGCTGGGCTCAGCTCCAGATCTCCTCTCAAACCCGTTGAGGTCACCTCACCCACACATTCAAATCCTTAAACTAACCACATGTTTTTTTCCAGTTCTAGGCAGTCCATGTTTTCTTCCCAAGTTGTTCACACTTTGGTCTCTTCTCAGAGACCTTTCACAAGGAAGATCTGTAAAAATAAGTGGAAAAGATTCTCAGTCTGGGCTTCCAACAAAAACTTAAAGCCTTTTTCAGCCTCTCTCCTGGCCATTTTGGACTTCTAGCATCTCCTTTCATGCCAGAGTCAGTTACTTCACTGTTAAGGTGCAGCTAGCTGCTATATTCAGCTTTCATGTTGGGGAAAATCACTCCCCCATCACTCCCCTTCGACTGTCAAAAACATTTCTCAGGAGTACCGTCTCAGGGCTTGGTGCTGTGGTAGCGTTGTCGCCTCATAGCAAGACGTTGTCCCGTTCGATTCTCAGCTAGAGCGTCTTCTGTGTGGAGGCATACGTGAATGGGACGTGCCTTCGTTGAAGGTTGTGCATCAGGGCTGGTAACCCGGTAGGTAAAAATCCACTACCAATCATTAGCGGACCGGAGTACCGCTGTGGCGACCCCTAACCGGGAAAAGCCGAAAGGCACAAACAGACACAAACAAACCGTCTAAGGGATACCGTTCTTCTTCCTCTTCGTACCCCACTACCTCATTGGGACATTACTATTCTGTTATAGATCTTAACTGATCCCCCCTTTGTACCTACAGCCAAAGTTGATGTAAAGTTCTTCTCATGGAAAACTTTATATTTGATGTTGTCTATTTTCATCTGATTCAAAGTGCGGATTATCAGATCTGGTTGGATCGGATCTCAGTGCCTTATACCAGTGTATTGGATCCAAGAGCTATGACTCCTGCCCTACCCATAGCTCTCTCCTCCTGATTGATTTACCTCAGGTCTTGTTTGCCACCTGTTAGACCAGACGTCCTCCTAGAGCTCCAATGCATTCATGGTAAGTGAGAGAGATTTTTTGCTGAAATCTTTACTCCTCCTGTCTTTACTTATTGGGTAATTGTTGGTTTCATACAGTGTTAGGATTAGCACAGATAGGTTTTTGGGTCAGTTAGATAGCCCTTTTTCAAGTTTTTCTAAGTGTACTGTGTTAGAACTTTCTAGTAGAATTCATATTTACTTATATAGATACCAATACTTTAGATAGGATAAATACTTCTTGATGTAGTGTGGCTCTTTCCATGTGCTTCTTTATACATATGGATGTGTGTGTATGTATATACACACACACACACAATTTCTTGTAGATGTTCATCGTGCATACAGCTGCATTCATAACAGATGGGTTCTCCTGCCGTCAGGCGGGCCCTCGGTCGGCTGAATTCCAAAGTCTAGGTCCGGCTTCAGTTGTCGTCGCTTCTTCCCTGACGTCACTGCGACAGGGGTATAAAGGAACCAGCTGACGCCATTTTCTTCAGTCTTTCTTGCCGCGCGGTGCCTGAAGCAGAAGCAGTTCGCAAGTGCCAGTCGGCCAGCTCATGAAATTACGAAAATTTTGAAACCAAAGTCTTCTTGAAAGCTAAGTACCCCGTTGGGGAAACTTTTCTTGCCTCAGACCGATGTCAGACAAAGTTAATAATTGTAATTCATGTGGGAAGCAAATACCGCATAAGGATTTCCATTCCCTCTGTATACCTTGTGTAGGCCCAGACCACGACGTCTCGGTCTGCCGCTTTTATGCTACATTCAACAAACGCACCATTAAGCGTCGGGCGGAGTTCGCCCAGCATTATTTTGGAAAAACATTTAACTATATTATGTCGTCGGATACTCCGACTCCAGTTTTGTCTAAAAAACGCAAAGATAAGGACCGACACACGAGGTCCGCGGCCTCTACCGACACCCCGCCAAAGCCGACTACACGTGGTCCGGTTCTCAGTGAGGCGCCTACGCAGACCCTGACTACCGACGACACTTCATTGGCGGTGTCTCCTGTGCCCGAGGTCGCAGGCTCCTCGGCCCACACCTCAACTACAGATACTGAAGCCACTCTTGGAGTTGAACCTCAAAATGTGGACAGATCTACCTCCACTCAAGGTGTCTTCAGACCTTCCTCTTCTTTCTCCATCAAGGCTTTCACTAAGTCTAAAGCAGCCATGCACTCTAAGAGACAAGCTACACAGGGCCCATCTCCAGGCCCCATGCCTAAAAAGCAGATGCTTAAAATAGCTGAGGATTTAATTTCTCTTATCAGGGGTTCTCAACCCCACGGACAAAGGCCCAGAGTGGAGGAAGAATCCCCCTCCTCTGATCAGGGCTCCATTATTTCAGAGCACTCTGATGATCAGGAACATTCTTACTCCCCTTTTGAAGACTCTGATGCGGAGGAGTCCATTCCTTCTGTATCCCCCCCAGAGGATTACTCATTTGGGGAAACTTTGCATACCTTAAGGGAACACTTCCACTGGGAAGGCCAAGATTATTCAGATTCCAAGAAAAGGCTTAGGGAATTTCTCTTACTACCTCAGCACAGGCCTCTGGCTATACCTCCTGTCTTAGACATCCTAGATGATGTTTACTCTGAGGTCTGCCTTAACCTGGACTCTCTACCTCCAGCTCCAAGGGAGTTAAGGCCTCCATTGCTAAAAATCCATTACCTTCCGAGAGAGACTCCAGATCCTTAGAAAGGTGGGGAAAAAAGGTATATACCTCGGCTACCTTATCCATGAGGGCCTTAAACTGTCAGTTTCATATGCTAAAATACCAACAGTTTTTGTTATCACAATTGAAAAGTAAAATGTCACAACCTGAACAACCAGACTTGAAGGAGTTGCAGGATTTGATGCATAGTGCAGAACAAGTGGGTAAGCATACCTTACAATGTGGTTTTGATGCTCTAGAGGCCTCATGTAGAGCTGCTGTTACAGGATCAGTCATACGTAGACATGCCTGGCTCAAGTAACAAACCTTGCCTGATCATGTCAAAGCTAAATTACTAGATGCCCCTCTTCAAAAGGATGTATTATTTGGTGCTAATGCTGAGGAGGTATTAAGGAAAATGGAGGAAAAGGCTAAATCAATGCAAACTGTGAAAGATTTTCTACAGGTACAACCCTCACATTTCAGTAGAAATTGGCCTTCCAAAAATTGGTCCTTTCCAGCCACGGACAGACCCCAAAGAGGCAGATACAGGCGCCCGAGGGGCAGAGGACAATCCCAAGGATCGTTTAGAGGCAGACAATGGCAAGCTCCTACACAAAGAGGTGGTGAGTATAACTCGCAATCATTCAGAAAGCAAGCCCAATGACTTTCCCCTTTGCATGCCAAGCAAGACTCAAATGGCAGCCCCCTTAGGAGGAAAGCTGGTATTATTTTCAAAGAATTGGCATATTGTCACAAAAGACAAATGGATCCTGGACATTATAAACAGAGGCTACAGGTTCCATTTTCACACCCTTCCAAAAATGAGAGGCATGCCAAACCTGCCACACAATCAAAGGGCAGAGGCACAAAGGCAAATTACAGATCTCATAGACATGAAAGCTATTCAAGAGGTAACTACGCATCTAACAAGGTCAAGGTTTTTATTCCAGGCTATTCCTGGTACCAAGGAAGGGAAAAGATTGGAGACCTATTTTGGACCTGTCCATCCTAAACACATTTCTACTTGTACCAAAATTCAAGATGCTCACTCTACAGCAACTTCTTCCCATGCTGGGCAAGGAGTCTTGGCTGGTAACATTGGACCTCAAGGAGGCATACCTGCATGTCCCAATCAGACAAAATTGCAGAAGATACCTCAGATTTCTTGCAGGTTCAACCCATTATCAATTCTCTGCATTGCCCTTTGGCTTATCTACTGCCCAGAGTATTCACGAAATGCCTGGCATCAGTAATTGCCTACTGCAGACTTCAAGGGATACAAATATACCCTTATTTGGATGACTGCCTGATCCAAGCGGACAGCAAGCACATTCTTCTGAAACATCTGGCTTATGTAATAATGTTGTTGAACTCTCTGGGATACACAGTCAACAAAAAGAAATCAAGGCTAATACCCTCTCGGAAGATAATTTTCCTGGGTGCCAACTTGGACACAAACACCCAGATGGCCTACCTCACGCCAGAGAAGCAGGGGCAACTAACTCAATACTTCAGAGCACTAGCAAACTGCACCAGGCTGACTGCAAGGAAAATCCTGCAGGCTCTGGGATTCATGGCATCTTGCATCTTACTAATCCCATGTGCAAAGCTGCATATGAGGAAACTTCAATGGTACCTGAAAAACATATGGTCTCACAGCCACAGTTTGGAAACAATAATGCCACTAATTCCATGTCTGCAAAAGGAATTTCTGTGGTGGGCTCAAGCATGCCAAACAAACACAGGTCTTCCATTCAGCAAGCCTCAAGCAAATCAAGTCATCACAACAGACGCCTCGGACTACGCCTGGGGGGCGCACATGACAGATCGGTGCATTCAGGGCAAATGGTCCCAAAAAGAAAAGCACCTTCACATCAATCAAAAGGAAATGCTAGCAGTAATAAATGCTATTATAGCTTTCAAGGACCTTCTGCAACCAGGTCAACTATTGATAAGAACGGACAACACCACAGTTATGTGGTACATAAACAAACAGGGAGGAACACATTCATACCCCCTATGCAGACTGGCCATGTCACTTTGGAACATGGCCATGGACTTACAAATCGAACTACAAGCACAGTACTTGCCAGGCAAGGAAAACACGCTGGCAGACAACCTAAGCAGAAATATGACAGATCCACACGAATGGAAGTTGCATCCAAAAGTTTTTACAGAAATAATCCAAGCATGGGGAAGGCCAGACATAGATCTCTTTGCCTCCCACAAAAATCACCAATTGACAAAGTTCTGCTCAAGGATTTTCCATCCAAAGTCCTGGAGAGTGGACGCTCTCTCTTTCAGTTGGACATCAATGACAGTTTATGCCTTCCCACCTCTTCCTCTGCTGCCCAAAGTTCTATTGAAAACCAGAGCAGGCAGACCAAAGATGATTCTCATTGCACCGGACTGGCCAAGACAACACTGGTACCCACTCCTGAGGAGCCTGACGCATTCCCCACCATGGACCCTGCCTCTAATGCCTCTTCTTCTGACTCAGCACAGCTTCAAAACTCTTCACAGCCAGCTAAAAACACTCAATCTAGCCGCATGGAAGATTCCTTAGCATCACAACAGACCCTACTCTCCAAGGAGGTGCAGGATGTCATTTTGGAGGCCAGAAGGCCGTCAACTAGAAAAGCTTACTCCGCAAAATGGAAACGGTTTTGTGTCTGGAATGAGAAAAAGGGCCAGGATCCTCGAAAACTGAATTTACCTCAAATACTACAGTATTTAGCTGAGCTGCTAAGCAGTGGACTTTCATTCTCCTCCATCAAAATCCATGCCTCAGCCATTTCTGCAGAATACAACACTGATCCACCCTTATTCTCTCACCCCCTCTTAAGACAGTTCCTCAGAGGGGCTAAGAATCTAAGACCCCCAAGGAAACAACCAATACCTGCTTGGGATCTCAATTTCATTCTGGAAAAACTGACCTTGCCTCCCTTTGAGCCAGCTGCCTCATCAGATTTGCAATATTTGTCCTGGAAAACAGCTTTCCTTCTGGCTATTACCTCAGCTCGTAGAGTTTCAGAACTACAAGCTCTCATGGCTGTGCAGCCTTTTATCATCTTCCTTCAGGACAGAGTTTCCTTACGAACCAATCAGGCCATACACTTACCTACCTTTTATCCTAATCCTCAAAACAAAGGGGAGAGATTACTACATTCCTTGGACATCCACAGACAACTACATTATTATCTGGACAGAGCAAAGCCTTTCAGAAAATCAGAACAGCTCTTTGTGTCTTATGCTGTAGGAGCTCAAGGAAAGCCTATTTCGAAACAGACAATCTCAAAATGGATAGCCCACTGCATACGCTTTTGCTATTCTTTTCATGGCAAAACTGTACCTACAGGCATCAGATCTCACTCCACAAGGGCCACAGCTACCTCTGCAGCTTTCCTCAGAGGAGTTCCTACCAAAGATATTTTGGAAGCAGCCACTTGGAGTTCTGTGCATACCTTCTCCAAGCACTACCACCTACCATTATACTCCAAAACTAGAGCAGGCTTTGCCACTGCAGTCTTGCAGGGCATCCTGGCTCCTCCTAGTTCCACCTAGTGCCTACCACCCCTTTCTTAGCTTTGGGATTCTACCCATCTGTTATGACTGCAGCTGTATGCACGATGAACATAGTACAGTTTTGTACCTACCATAAATGTAGATGTTCGAGTGCTAATACAGCTGCAGTCCAGGTTTCCCTCCCTCCTTCCCCTCTTGGGACAGGCCTATAGGCTAACACATCCTCATACAACCTGATTGGGGTATTCATTTATGGTGTATTTGCTTGCAACTACTGTATTTTGATTATATTGCAGTGCTTTATTACACAAATTTATGTATTGCCTTCCTACTGGGGGCACCTGACATCTGGGGCAAGAAAAACTGAAGAAAATGGCGTTGGCTGGTTCCTTTATACCCCTGTCGCAGTGACGTCAGGGAAGAAGCGACGACAACCGACGCCGGACCTAGACTTTGGAATTTGGCCGACCGAGGGCCCGCCTGATGGCAGGAGAACCCATCTGTTATGACTGCAGCTGTATTAGCACTCAAACATCTACATTTATGGTAGGTACAAAACTGTACTTTGTGTGATAATATAGTTCTAATGTCTGACAAGTCCATTGGTTTCAAGAAGTGTTCAGCCTCTGGGCACAAGATACCGCCAAGACCCCCATTCTCTCTCTGTTTAATGTCTAGGTCCCTGTCATCTACAGGATAGTTGTAGCTTGTCTACTGCTTTTGGTACCAGAGCACTTCAAGGTAGAAGGGAGATACTTATTCTTAAAGGTTTAATTCCCCCTCAGACAGGGTCCAAAACATCTTCTGAGGCCCAACTACCTTCCACTTCTCCATCTTTGGATAAGAAGCGGGAGAAAGAGAGAAAAGTCCAGAGAGAAACAAGGAGACAAACAAGATAAGAACAGACAAGAAGAGAGGGTAGAAAAATTGAAGGAAAGGTCTCCAGAATCCAACAGCTGTTCCAGGTCCAGCACCTAAGTTGTCAAGGCAGTTGGATCCAAAATCTCTCCCTGAAACCTACCTTTTCTACAGAGGCTGGTCAGTCCTAGACTTCATTCACTGATACTTCAAGAAAAGCTACCATCAAGACCAGCATTCATAGCTTCTTCTTTGAGGTCTGGTCGATCCACCAGAAGTCTGAGTTGGATGTTGACTGATGAGGAAATTCCTGAGGAGACAGATTCATCTCGGGGACCTCCCAATGTCATCCCCGAGGAGAGGGCTTGGAACGAGCCGTTCGATACCGTCCAACATTTGTCAGATATAGTCTCCTTTTTTGTAGCCAACGATTATGAGTCCAAACCCTTCCGCAACACCAGAGTCATATCCGATAACACTGGAGACTTTGACTTCATCATCTTCCTTTACTCTCTGGACACACATATTTTTGGATTGAGAGGAGTCCCAGAGCCAGTGTGTCATGATCAGAGCTCCGATGGTGGAGTGAACTTTGAAGTTTTTGGAGCAATTGTTTGACGAAACTGGTCTGCTCATTCTGCTTATAAAAATGTGGAACAAACATAAAGAAGATTAAAGAAGATTGCAACTTTAAAAGCCAACTTTTGTGTACTAGCCATTTTTTTTGTTTTTGCTTTTGCACCTTGCTGTACTTGTCTGGCGGTTTGGTTTTTTGGATAGCCATTCCTCCCTCCTTGGTGCTTTGGCTGTAGACAGCTCTGCTTTGATGTCCTTCTCAGAGATGACCTCCTTTGGAGTCAGGAAGCCTACAGAGTCTGCTGATGGGTAATTTCTCCTCAGCTTGATTAGCTAAGTTGGCTTGAAAGCTGTGGAAGGGGCTTTGGCTGGTTCAAGGAGACTGATGTGTACATTTCAGATCCATCTGGACTCCCAATGGATCCTGTACCTCTTTTCTGTCATTTGGGTCGGCAGGGGCAGACAGTTAAATTAGTTAGTTAACTTTGAGGCAGCTCAATGTTTGAGCTCCCCATCCAGCCCCTGAGATACGTCTTGCAAAAAAGAACATGCAAACGGAAACATTTAGACTCCTGTCCGGAGCCCGTCACTGAAGACATGGTCTTAAGTGATGGAGAAGGGTTCCCAAGATCCTCCTCGAGGAAGCCTCCTTTAGGGATATTCTGGAACTGAGGAAGCGGGGGGGGGTGAGCACAGAAACTCCTTTTGATGAGTATGTGTTCCTTGAAGATTTGGGGTCTGGCCCGTTGACAATTATGAGTTCTCACACCTTAATGGACCTTGTCACTTGGAAGTAACCTGATGTGGCAGAGCTTATTCTAAAAAAAAAAAAAAAAAAAATTTGCTTTCCCCAAAGATAGAAAACACTGGTCAGATGCCTCCCCATAGATGCCATGGTGGTAGCAGTGGTCACAAAGAAGGAACTATCTGAGTAAAGTTCCTGTGTCCATTCCAGGTAGACGGGGGCGTTCTACAGGCTAGAGAAATGGACCTATGCATCAGCAACCTTTGCATTTCGAGCACTGAACTGTTTAGCACACCTGACATGTTTCCAAAGAGACTTGATCAAGGAACTTTCCAAGTCTGTTTGGGTAGCTGCTCATCTCCCCTTCAGTGTACCTCAGGTGTTGCCATGCAACTGCTGTCAAACGCAGCTGATGGTAAATCAAGGGCAACTGGTACAGGTATTACCATGCAACTCCATACCTGGCTGCGGCTATGTGACTTCACAGAAAGCTTCAAGGCATCCTTTATCAATGACCACATGACATTTCCACCCCATTTGAACCTAAGGTAAAAGAAGCACTTACCAGGAGTGAGTAGGACAGTAAGACCTTGCATGCTGTGGGAATCCATTTTTCTACTCCTCAAAGATCCTTTTTGCAGGAATCAAAGGGGAGGTAGAAAAATGTGGTTCAAAAAATTCCAAGGTTTTCACCAGGGCATTCTTGGAGCTGGACCTCCCCGATGCAGAGGCAATTCGAATGGACACTGCCTGAAAGGAAGAGCAGACCACAAAACCAGGGTTTCCATGGGCCCTTCACTGAGAAACCTTACCAGCGTCTCTGAACAGTTGCCCGAGTGCTGCACTCTGAAGGCAATCTGGGGACATTTAACCTTACACCATCTAACCTGGCAAACCATAACTTCCGATTCATGAGTGCTAAGGATAATCATCAGAGGCTATATACCATACCTTTTTGTCTTCCCCAAAGAAAAGATTAAAGATTCCGGATACTCTACCTGACCAGTTGGAATTAGAAGCAAGAGAAGTGTTAAAGTTGCTCAACAAAAGAGTCTTCCATATGGTCCCCCCAGACCATTTAAGATCCGGAGTCTATTGCAGGTTCTTTTTAGTTTCAAAAAAGACAGGGAACCTCAGACCAGTTTTGGATCTCAATAACCTAAATTAGTATGTCAGACAAACAAAGTTCCGGATGGTCACTGTACAGTCCTTTCTACCTCTGTTGAGGAAGGACGACTGAATGTGCTCTATCGATTTCCAGGACACCTACCACCATATTAAGATCCAGAGGCAATTCAGGAGATTTCTCCATTTCCATCTGAAAGCCAATCACTACTAATTCCGGGAAGTTCCATTCAGTCTCACCACAAACCCCCAGGTGTTCACCAAGATTATGGCAGTAGTGTCAGTTCATGTCCGACTTCAAAGGATCTAGGTCTTCCCATATTTAGACGAATGGCTCTTAACTGCTACTTCCAAGGATCTTCTGTTACAATATCAAATGTTCTTTCTCACTCTTGCAAACAGATTGGGAGTATCAGTCTATCACAAGAAGAACAAACTGCCTTCCATACAGAACATACAGTTTATAAAGTGCCAGATAGACACAGCCAAAGAAATTGCAAAACTCACCCTTGCAAGAGTTCAGTCATTAAGGTTTGTAGCCTGTTTAATGATAAAACATCCATTCCTCCAGGCGAGACTCATTCTTTGACTTTTAGGGCTGATGACCTGTACTGTTATGCTTGTCCCATTAGTGAGATCCCACATGAGAGTCCTTCAGTGGACGTTGGCAGTACAGTGGACACACAAAGTTCACTCCTTTTACACCAGAATACGAATCACTCAAATATGCAAAGATCATATAAGTTGGTGGATCACATCTTCATCACTGGTTCACGACAGACCCTTTTGCGCACCTGCTGCAAGGGCCACAGTCGCCAGTCACCATGGATGCCTCCCTTCTAGGGTGGGGATACACTTTGAAGGAAGGCAGTTCAAGGGACATGGTCATCACTAGAGGTTAAACTTCACATCAGTATCTTGGAGATGAGAGCATTTCTCCTAGTGTTGCAAGCCTTTCAGGACCTCCTATCCAAGGGTGTGATTTACATTCATACAGATAATGTCATTGGTCTGGTACATCAACAAGCAAGGTGGGACTTGTTCATACCTTCTTTGCTGAGAGGCCATGCAAGTCTGGCAATGGGCAATGTCTTCAAACCACTTTGTAGTGGTAGGACATATTCCTGGGATATCCAGTATATTAGTGGACAGGTTGAACAGGACTGTCCTATTACCTCATGAGTGGTCTCTCAAACAGTGGCAGTGGAGAATTTCAGCTGCTAGGGCCAACCTTGCTGCAACCTCTTTGCTTCCTACCTCAACAACAAATGCAGCAGTTACTTCACCCTCATCCTTCCACAGGAACAGTTGCAGAGAGAGAGAGAGGGAGAGAGACATGATCTGGTCCACTTTTGGCCCCCCAGCTCTCCTTTATCCCTTTCCACCAATTCCACTTCTCATGAAGTTATTTCAGAAAGCCATGAGGTGCAAGACCAGAGTAATCCTCTTTGCCCCTTTTTGGCCTTGGTGAGTATGGTTCCCCTTCCTTTGGCCTCATCTACTACACCCAACATAAGTACTGGATCCCATTCTGGATCTACTCAGTCACCCATCTGGGATGCCTCCGGATCTTCGGTCCCTAAAACTTACTGCATGGTTTCTTCATTTGTAAGAATAACCAGAGATACCAAACTTTCTTCCCCTTTAGTCCACGTAAGTTCTTTTTCTCAGAAGGAGTCAACTAAAAAGACTTAAAAAAGCAAATGGAAAAGCTTTTCTATTTGGATGTCCTTGAATGGCTTAAACCCTTTCTTATCCCTTCTACCTGTGATACTGGATTTTCTTTTTGAACTTTTTATTCAAAGTTCCAGTTACTCTACTGTAAAAGTACATATGGCCACCAACTCAAATGTTCACATAGGACATAATGATTTTCTGTTTCATCACTTAGGGTAACCAGATCTTTCCTTAAGGGAACATTGTTATTGAGACCACCTGCTGAGACCCAATTCTACCATGGCATGTTACACACTTACTACAATCATTGACCCAAAACCCTTTTGAATGTGCAGCATTAGCAGATTTAAAATTTCTCTCTTGGAAGACTATTTTTCCGATTGCCATCATGTCAGCAAGATGAGTCTTGAAATTGCAAGCACTTTCATGCAAACCACCCTTCCTTATTTTCCACAAGGATAAAGTTTCACTGAGAACAAAACTCTACTTTCTTCCAAAGGTAACATCAGAAACAAACTTGAATCAACAGATTGATTTCCATGTATTCTTCCCAAACTTTGCTAATGAGGGAGAACACATACTCCATATGACTTTAGAAAATCAGACCAGCTCTTTGTCTCCTTTTCCAAGACAAAACTTGAACAATATGTATAAAAAATCAATCTTTTCAGGTGACGGGCAGATTGCATTTCTGTTGTTTATAACAAAAGAGGGTTGCCTTTACAGTGAAAGCCTAAGGCTTACTCTACCAGGATGATAGCAACTTCACCAGCATTTGCAAAAAGACTATCACTGACACACGTGCAGCAACTTAGTCAATGGCTCATACCTTTATATCTCATTACAAATTGTTTGTGCAGTCTAGAGCTGACACATCATTTGGTTCTGCCATTCTCAGGAATGTGTTTCCTTTGGTCCACCCAGGCCCTTTTTAGGCAGTTTGGGAATCTGTTCCGCATGTTGAATCGAATGTAAATAGACAACATTGGATATAAAAATGATGTATTTACCATAATGATAGATCCATGTTGTCCTGTTTTCATCCAGTTCAATATCCCTCCCTCCTTCCCTCTTCCAAAATGTCATTTTACATCTTCTGGGGATCGATCAGACCTTGACAGGACCCTTTCTGTTTCTTATTCTATCTTTCATTCCATAGTAGTCAGTGTTGCAAGCTCCCCCTTTTATTCATTCTTGCAGTTATTAGAGATTTTTGGGCATCTGTCAGCACACTCATCCTGAAGTAAATCAGTCAAGAGGAGCAGATTCTGGGTAGGGGAGGAGTCAGATCTCTTGGATCCAATACCCTGGTATAAGGCTGAGGTTGGATCTGACCAGATCTGATAACACACATTGAACCGAACAGAAATAGGTCATCGATCTATCATTATGTTAAGTACATAACTTTCATTTTTGATTGCTCTCACCTCTGCCATCAGAATTTCAGAGCTTCATGCCTTATCTACTAAGCCCCATTTTCGGTCTTCCACAAAGACATGTCATGTCTAAGGACCATTCCTTCTTTACTGTCTAAGGTGGTTTCTGAATTCATCCCTCAATCAGTCATTCAACCTTCCTATACTTCCTGAATTTCTCCGTTAAGGGTAAATGCATGCTACACTTGCTGGATGTGCATAGTCGGCTTCATTTCAGTTTGCATCTTACTAAGACAATCAGAAAGACTGATCAGTTATTTGTCTCCTTTTCCCCAACCAAGATGGGAAAAGGAGTATCTAAGGCAATGCTCTTCCATTGGCTCTTGAACTATAGCTCCCATTTCAGCAAAGAAAAGGGTTGTCCTTATACAGACCTCCTAAGGCTCTCTCAACAAGATCTGTAGCTTTTTCTAAGCTTTCTTTTCTTGAGTACCGCCTGATGACATCTGTGCTGCTGCTACCTGGTCCAATGTCCCTACCATCATTTCTCAATATAAATTGGACTTGCATTCAAGGTCAGGAGTCTCCTTTGGTTCGACTGTGCTCTGGAATATCCTTCCATGAGGGCCTGCAGGTGTCCTAGTAGCCAGGGACTCTCCATTCTTTCCTCAATGGATAGGACAAGAAGCAACATCAGTCACAAAAGTTATGTTCTTACCATAACGATATATCTGTGTCTGCTTCCTTCCTTAACTCCCCTATTCCTTCTCCCGTCTATAATCCTTTTTCTACTGATTCCTGGAGTGATCATATTGAGCTACCTTGGCTTGAGCATGTGGCGTTCCAAGCCTGTGCATGACAGGTGGTTTCCTTGAGCTTTTTGATTTCTTGGTTATTGTATGTCTGAGAACAGTTGTTCTTTCTCAGGTATTGGGGACAAACTTGATTTGAGGTATATTTTTCCTTACAGGGAATTATGGGAAAGGGGAGGAGCCTGAGCTCTGGATCTGAAGCTTGACAGTGGCCAAAGTAGGATTAAACTCTAATCTGAAGACCCATCCATTAAGGAAGGATGGAAACCGATAACACATCTATCATTATGGTAAGCACATACATTTAATTTATAGTTAGATTAGATTTTGATTTCCATTTTCTAGGAATTACATTCTAGGCAACCAATATAATAAAACTCAGTACATCATTAATATGTGTAAGGAATTCAGTTCCTATATCCTAGCTCAAATGAATAATTTCCTCCCCCAACATTTATGACTGAGTACTGTGTAGGGAATTTTTAAAATCTGCCAACTTGTTACATTCCCAAAAATGTGTTCTCAGTTAGCTCTTTTTTCTTACTACACATCCAGCATTTGCTTTCTCCTTGTGGAAAACTTCAATGAAGTCTGCATGTGATGTAAAAACACCTAGGCAGACATTTGCATGCAATCCTTCTGGACATACTTCAGAGCCATATAAATGTCATCCACCTTTTCCTTTGAATATTGCATTTCCATTCTCTTTCCAAGAATCTACTAATCTCTTATGATTGATTCTTGTACTTCATTTTATATGTCCTACTAATTCTTCTTAATTAGCTTCTCCCTCCTCTGCAGAATTTTAACTTTTAGCAGTCCTTTCAAGTAATTTTTTTTTTTTGCTGTTCTCCCTCATATTTTCCCTTATTTCCACGGTAATTCTAATGTCCATAATGATTTTGTTCCACACAGTAATTATCCTGTCTAGAGCACTTTTTTTTGTCTACCCTAATAGCTGTTGAATTTTACTAAGTTGCCTGTTCCTTAAATTCGCCTTTTTAAGTAATTATGTAGAGAAGCACTAATGGATTAATTTTGTTTTAATTTATTAAGTCTTTATCTGGTCTTTATCTATATTATATGGTCAGATCAGTCTCAAAGCATTCTACGAATTGTACATGCTCATGTGATATGTAGTTTCTGACAAGCCTAATCTAGTTATTGTATCCTGGAGAATAAAGTGTAAACTCCCTCTGAACTGCTGTTAATGAAATGATGCCCTTCATACAGAGTTAATCCATATATTTCAAAAATCTACATTCTCTGCTTATAGTTCCCCTCTTAGGGCCCACAGACACATCTTGCCTGCTGCACAATTAATTCCAGTTACCACCTTTAAATAAAATACCATAAGAACTTATTTTCCCAAAATTCTTGTAATCTGCCTGACTGTAGACTTGAGGGAATACAAATACTTTTCAAAGTAGGCCTCTTTTGCTGCCAGTTTTCTCCTCAATACAGGTCCACTATCAGCAGTCGCATCTCATTTAATCTACACAAGAACTATTCAAACTCAGAAAGTCTAAAACCTTGGGATATTGCAAGTCAGAATAGCAACACTATTATGGTTGCAAAACAAAAAAAAAAAATGAAAAAACTTTTGTTTCAGGGAGCAAGACCCTTTGCACTCCCTGACTTTGCGACAAGCCCCTGTACACCCCTGAGCTGTATATATTTATATATTGTATACACACACACGGGTCCCATGCCATTTATTCGATAAACATAGAAGGTGTGGTTTAATGTCAGTGGTACAGATAGCCAAGCAGTAGAAATGTTGATGGTGTTTAATGTTTAGACAGGTAAGGTGGGTTGGAGGGGTGACGGTGTTTGTGCGTGTGTATGTGGCTTAGGGTTAGGGTTGGGGATGAGTGAAGGATAGGTCTTGTATGTTTGTGTGAAAGTTTGTATATTTTATGGTTAGGGTCACTGTTAGGTTATGGGATAGATATAGTGCTGTTCATGTGTGTTTGTGAATGTTTGTGTCCAAGTGTGTCTTGTGTAATGGCAGTGTTACAAGAAGGTTTTTATGAAGGTAGGGTTAGGGCTGCAGGAAGGGGTAGCCCCCCCCCCCTTCTACCATCTTAGTAATGGTTGCTAACCCTAAAGCTGCCCCTTCCCACAACCTTAACCCTACATGTTAATAAAACCCTTTCCATAAAACTGCCACTGTTCATACAAATTTATGGCTAGTATTATGGGGGTTTTAGTGTTAGTATCAGGAGAGGAAATGCTTTTCCTTTCTCTGTATTATTTCATTTGATATTTTTCATTTTTGGTATTGTGTATATTCATACTTTTTTGTCGGTGTTGTCAATTCAGCATTAAATTAATTTGATCATACACAATAGAACCATACATCTATATGTGTATGCGGGTATCTGTGTGCGCGTGTGTGCGTATGTATATGTGTGTGTATATATATATATATATATATATATATATATATATGTGTGTGTGTGTGTGTGTGTGTGTGTGTGTGTGTGTGTGTGTACATACATGTATATTTCCCAACTCCAGTATCAGTTTCATCTTCTACCACAGATGGAGACCCTCTTCCTGTCAATATAATTATACCCCCTTTTCCTTTGTCCCTGATCTCTGCTGAATATAGCAGTTGAATTCTCTCTTTATCATGATCCTGTTTTCTTTTCTGTCCAGACATATCTACCACAACATGACAATTTGCACTCCACTTTTTTTAATATAATTCAGTACACATTGTTTTTTCTGTGTCTATAAGGACATTTGCTTTCCATGTTAATACTGCAGCCGTCCTATCATTTTAATGTTACAGTCACTTATAATGTATGACACTTAAGTTGCATATATTTTTCGTGCTAGCAGCTTATACATATCTTCTAAAACGTGTCTAACAAAACATCATGACAGATTGTTTCAAACAGTTCAGTTTAGTCTACCCTCCCCTTGTCGCTTTAACACACCGAGCAAATGCAGCCTTACCCATCCAAATAGGAACTATTGCTTCAAATTAATAGATACATTTGCAGGCATTTTCTGTCCCAAAACTAAGGCTTCTAGTGCTAAAACACATTATTGCATACTTCAGCATGTTTGTATATTACTTGTTTCAATATTGTCTGTGTTCCTCCTCCAAAGTGTGGAAAGCATATGATCAGTTAATTATTAACCTAAAAACTACTACTTAAAAATATCTCATAAAAAAAATTCACTGAGTAGCCATGCAAAAAAAATACTCTACTTTGTGTGCAACTAATTGGAATGATCCATTCAGTGGAAAAACTGCAGAAGGAGTGTAGAAAGTTTTGAAAGAAATTGAATGCAAAAAAATCAAAACATATGTTTAACATCAGGATCTAGGCACACAACGTCAGGAGGATATATTCCATAAGAATAAGATACTTGATTAAGGTGAGACGCAGGAAATGTAAGAAATTAAAACTAAGTCAAACAGCAACTTTGAACTGAAATAAACAATCTGGACAAACAAATTAAGCATATTGTGAGACAAGATTAAGAAAAATATGAAGAAAATTTATATGAAGATAGTGAGCAAAATAAGAAACCATTTTATAGATACATTACCTGCGAAAGGAGAAAAGACATATAAATTGATAAACTGTATGGAGTCTAAAATTTATTTTCAGACACAGTTGATTATAGATATATTTACAGAATCTTATGCAAAACAGTTTGGTTCTACAAAGGAGGTGATAAATTGACCTAGTGACATCCAGGTAACTGAAATCAAATTAGATTGTATTGAAAAGAAAATATGCAAACTGGATCCAAAAAAAGCACAGGGAGGAGACAGAATTTGTAGTAATGACCTGAAAAGACTTTAGCAAGAAATTACAGTACCATTATATCTATTATTTATTAGGTTGTGTAAGTATGGGGAGAGTCCTCAAGATTAAAGACATGCACTTATTGAACCTGTCTTTAAGGGAAAGAGAAGTAGGACAAACCCAGAGTCATACAGACACATTGTCTATTTTCATGTTATAGAAAAATTATGGAGAAGGTAATATTGAATAATTTATTGTCAGAACTGGAAAGATTGGGACTTGAAACCATATTTCAGCATGTCTATGTTGAAAGTAGATCTGTTACCACATGTAACATGATGTTCCATAATGATGTAACAACAGCTATGAATGGAAATTCATGCTGTGATGTAATTCTTGTAGATATAACTTCAGCATTTGACAGGGCCATACATAAAACACTGAGCATTAAATTAGAACAACTGGGTATTGATGAACTCTTGGATAGCTGCACGGTTACAAATAGGACATGGCAGGTGTCCTACAGCAATTGTACAGGTGAAATTCATGGTTGCAGTCAGGGTGAGGGTGTCCCACAAGGCTCTGTCCTAGGCCCATACTTGTCTAGACTGTGTCTGTCAGTTCTAGCTTTCATCTGAAGTGTTCTATTGTTTGTATGCAGATGACTTGAATTTGGGTAAACTGATGGCGCATGTCTGCAAAAGAAGTTGACTAAATTGACCATTTGGGCTCAGGAGAATAATATGCTGATAAATGCATCAAAAAGCAAGTGTGTGAGGTTTGGGAGACATGCATTGAAAGGTGAGTATTCAATACAGCATACAGTGATGGAAACTGTAGGACCTGCGTATATGAGTAGATCCAGCTTTGAGTTTTTCTAATCATATCAACCAGTTGGTTAATGATAGTTATAAAACTATAGATTGTATAAAAAAATTATAAACTCTAGGAAAACAGAAGTGATGAAGTCATTGTTTGTTAGTTACATTAGACCCAAACTTCAGTGTGCAATAACAATATGGAAACCTTATAAGAAAACAAGCATAAGTAAACTGGAAAGAGTACAAAGGAAATATACCAAGGGCATCCATGGATGTGAACATTTAAGTTATCATGAAATCTAAAATATCTGAACTTGTACAGTGTCTTGTATAGTTATTTAAGAAAAGACCTTATTCAGGTATATAGGGCATTTAGAGACCGCTGCTTCTGGGAATGTTTGGGGTTTTCAAAAAGTAGTAGAGAATAATCAGACAACCTAAAGATTCTATAGGACTGAGAAGTGTACTAACTGGTTCTCCAAGAGAGCAACTGATGCATGGAACAGACCACCAAATTACATTATAGCAAGTACTAGTTTAGATATTATTCGAATAGCAGGGACACTTACGGGAAAAACTGTTTTGGTATATTGACAGGCTAGAAGGGCATTAATATTCAAGCTTGAAATACCTGTATGTATGTAAGTCAACCCACTGTAGCCAGCCAAAGAGATCAATACATTGTAATGGTAGCAGTGTAACAGGAGTAAGTAAAAAGTTAACTGGAGTACTGAGTGATATGCGATGGAAACCAGAATAATGAAAATGGTAGGATGACTTTTTTGTATTATTTTTTACCCAATGCATGCTGTCTGGCAGGCCTGTAAGGGAAGTCATACAAGTAGTCATGTAGGTGTTTTATGCTCTTGCTGCATCCTGGCAATGAGAGTGTTTTTTATTTAAAAACCTAATCCTCCTCCCTGGAAGTGATGTCTACTCATGCTTGCTTCCCTACATGCATCAACAGGGGCTACCATCACCGCCTTGGCAGGCCACACCCATATCCTCCTAACCAGAGTCCCCTCATGCTGCATGACTGGCTTTCTCTCTTCATTTTGGCTCTGTTGTTGGAGCCATGGTGTGTTGGATAAGAGCTGCTGACTCTCAAGGATGAGCATGGACATCCTCAATGCTTAAGCTGCTGGTTGAGCTAAAGTCACCTGGACAGTAGTTAGGGCGTTATGTCTCTTTGCCACAATGCAGGCTTGAAACTTGCTTTCTGGAAGCAAAGGGTGACTATATTTGGGGAACTGTTGGGCAAAACAATCCTAAGCAGTGTCAGTGGACTGCCACAGGATTCAGTGTTTGGACCATACCTGTGTTTTTTTTTTTTAAGTTGTAGATCATACTTTGGTTGGAGAGCAGTATTAGTATGTAGACGGACAATACAAAAAGAAGTACATTATTGATGGGTGGTTTAAATTGTGGGTTTATAAGTGATGTATGTATTTAATGTTAAAAAAGTAATGCATTTTGAAGGGTGAGCTTACAGTCCTTTTAAGTGTGACCTCTGTGCAGGTCAGAGAGAGGAAAAAAATTATTTGGGATGATATAAAGAGTCTTGATTTAAAAAGAGTGCTGGCAATGACAGTTGGATTCTTAGTTAAGTAAAATAGTGAGTGGATTCCAGAGATGATGAGGTCATCCCTCCATTCTTCTAGTCATTAAGACTACATCTGGAGTACTACGTACATTTTCTGGTGGCTATAAAGCAGAGAGAAAATAGGTCTAGTAGCATGCAGTATACAACCTCCAGAGCGGTACAGAAAGTGGAGGAGCTGAAGGATGATGTAAAACTTTAAAACCTTATTTATTTACACAGTGACTAGGTTAGTCACAATAAGCCAATGGCCTCTTTTTAAGGGACACCCCAAGTTGGTATTTATACTGACTAGGGAAATTTGGCCAGGGCACCGAGGAACTTCCTCTACTTTTTTTTAGTACAGACGGGGACACGATTTTGCATTATACTTCCTGTCATCCAGTCTGGGCATGGAGGCTGCTCAGAGAAGCAGGAAGTCTGCAAATGGAGGAGAAGGAGAGTGGTTTGTGTCTATGTGAGGTGAAAGAAGCATGTAAGAGGCAAAAATGAAGAAATTGAAGTAGAGATGGCAGATTTGGAGGTAATCTTTCAACAAAATCTGTTTGTGTACAACTATACAACACAGGAGTATATTGTTGCAGCCCTCCATTCAAGAGGGTAGTGGAATGTCTACTTAAAAGAGCTAGTCGAACAGAGCAAACTAGAAAGCGAAAAGGCAGAGTCATGGAGAGAGATTATGGACAGAATCCAGGAAGAAGTGCAGGAGTTAAGGAAGGAAGAGAAAAAGTCCTATGCACAGGTGGTGAGAGAAGGCGAGAGACTAGAAGAGAGGAAGGCAGAAGTCAGAAGAAAGTATTGGGTAAGAATAAGCAGTAAGAGGGAGAAGGAACTAAATAGATACTAAGTATAGCACAGCATCATTTCACCACTGAGTGTCAAACCCAGAGAGGTAAGAGCATTTATATGTATTACTTATGACACTTTTTATTTTGTAACATTTTCTTCAAGGAGGCACAGTTTATGGAGAAGTTCTGAGAACTGTATGAGAAAAGAAAAGATGAAAACCCTTGGAACATGTATGTGGTTCTGGCTTTTAATAGAGAAGCCAAATAAGAATATTTGTACAATTTCTAACTGAAATTGAAAGAGATGATTTAAAAAAATATTTAAGAGCTGTGTGTACAGATGTTTTGGACATTACAAAACTCTATGATAACAGAGGTTTATGGACTGGGGGGTTGGCAATGTGGTGTATTGAAAATGCAAAATGATAAAATAATAAATTTGCCAAGCATAATTAATGTGGAAGGGAATAAGGGATTTGTTAGATATTGGGGGTAACAGAAGACATATTTTTTGTGTGGTTAAGATGATCATTTAATTAATAACTGTGATGAAAAGAAATGTTTTATTTGTGGTAAGATAGGTCACAAAGTGAAAAAAATGTGAACAGAAATGTATAAAGTGTGAAAAAATAGGACTTTTCATGGATGGATTGTAAAGATATGGAAAAGGATACACATATACTAGAAAACAGTGACAGAGTGTGTTAGTAGGTAATAAGGAACACAATAAGAAAAAAATTATTGAAACTGATATAGGAACGGTAGTAAATGAAAACATAACGGACGTGAAAAGTAAGGAAGGGGAATAGAAGAAGAAATAAGTAATTCAAGTGATAAAGGTGATGATAAATGGATAAATGTTAAAAGAAAAGGAAATTCTATTGGAAAATGAGTGAAAGTCAGAAACACACATTCAAAAATATAGGTATAGGATGGAATACAAAAGGGAAAGGATAAAAGTAATAAACATTATTTCATAAAGTGAGAATCCTAGCCATTGATGTAAATAGTTTGAAGAATGTTCAATGGATGCTAGGAATCTTGGAATGGTGTAAAAGGTTATATATGATATAGTGCTAATACATATAAGAATAACAACAGCAGACACAAAAAATGTAATATGAGGAGACAAAGCAATAATGAATTTACGAGATGAAAAATGTTCAGGTATAGTAATTCTATGCAAAGAAAGTATAGAGATTCTGGATTACACATTAGTAACATTAGGAAGAATAATAGTATTAGATATAAGATGGAGGAGTGAATGGAAATATATAGGATTGTTGCATTATATGCATACACTATACAAAAACAAAGAGAGATTATGTTTAAGAAAATACTTGACTGTATGAGTGTAAATATGCAAATAGTAGTTAACCAACCAGTATTCCTTCCTAGCCTGGTTGGTCTTTTCTATCTGCCATTTTTTTCTGCACTCCTCCTTTCTTTTGATGACTTCCGGGACTTTTGCATTCCACTACCAACTGTCCATATGTACCTTATTTCCATATCTGGCTCGGCTACATATCTGTTTTGCTAACGCATGCTGTTTTGAAGCACCACCATTCTTCTTCAACTCCATCTATTTCCTGCTCTTGTAATGCTAGAGCCCTGAGTAATTCCTTGAACTGCTGTACTTTCTCTCCAGTCAACTTCCAGGTCTCCATCCTGGTGTCTGTTGACCTTAGCGCCTTCTCTGAACACTGCTTGCTGATTGTGGCAACCAGTTTTTATGCTTTGGGTCGACTGTTTCACTGGTGGTGACTTTGCAATCATGAATTCTACACTAGTGCCTTTTCCTTACTAGGAGGAAATGTACATGAATTGCATGTTGGCTACTCTTGTATGTGATGGTGTGACTGTCTCTATTTCTGAATCATGTGTTGGCTACTATCGAGCCATTTGCCAGACAGAAGTGTAGAATGGTCTTTCCTTCTTTATTCCTGTTGCCCCACCCATGTGGATCCAGGCAGTCCTCATATCCTGTTCTGTCTGTCCCAATATGTGCTTTCACGTCACCCATTATCAACACCAATTCATATTGTCCTGCTTTATCTAGTAGGTCCTGCAACTGCTGTATGAATGCACTCTTTTCCTACTATCACCACCCTGCTGTGGAGCATAGGCTGAGATTATGAATACATTGGCAAATTTGTGATGGAAACACTCAGCATGTTTTTCAGCGGTGGGAGGAACCCCACAGAGACATAGGGGGGAATATGCAAACTACAGGCAGGCATTGGTCAGAGGTCAAAATCGAGCCTTGTACCTTGTGCATGGGAGGCAAAGACCTTAACCATTATGGCAACTGGTCTGTGATAACAATTACTTGTAAGTATTATAATTAGTTTATAAATCTTGTATATAGAATGTGGGAGTTTGGCTTTAATGGTTAAGGTGTTTACCTTACAGACACAAGGTGCAGGGTTTGATTCTCACTTGGGGTAATTGGCTAGACTTAAAATGGCCCACAAGAGCAGTTAGTCTAGTATAAATCTATGAACCTATATATTGAATTATGTGACTTTAATAAAGGACCCCAACTGTTTTCAGTTAAGTGTCATGGGATCTTTTACATCCATCTGAGCTAGCACCAGTTAGGGCAGATGATGTCACTTTAACATCTCATTTAAAGGATGGCACACCTCTGCAGCACCCCTTTTATATACTGCACTGCAGTGTCAGCATTGGAAACTTATTCCAACTGCCTGATGTGGGAATAGATCCTACAGCCTCCTGCACCAAAGGAGACTGTGCTGCCTGTTGAGCTACATTCTTAAGGAGGCAGAAGAAAAATGGGAATTAAATGAACAACGTTGCTTGAAAGCAGGCAGAAAGAGCAGTGGTAAATGAAAATGGCGAAGATTAGGTTAGAACAGAGCAATGAAAACTGTAGGGCAGAGGTATCGAGGCAGATGTGTAGGGGCTAGTTTGGACTGCTTTGATTCACTGTACCATTGGTATTTTTTCATTGTTGGTTTCGTAAGTGTTTTACAATGTTCACAGAATGCTGAGAAATGCATACATACCTGCATGAGATATTTGTTTGGTGTTTTTCGTAGTACCTTCCAACCCCAGAGTTTCAGTCATTGACTGTCGAGGTAGTTTTTGAATTGTCCTTTTTCCTGGAATTTCCAACTACAGCCAAAGAAACATTCATGGATAAAAGATCAGAATTTTTTTCAATTGTTGTAGGATAACATTATGCAACTAAGGTTAGAAATCTTACATATTTTTCTTATTTCAACACCTTTTAGGGGAGCTCCACATCACCTTTTTTGTACAGGTTTCTTCACTAAACAAATGTTACAGCTCCTGGTTTTACTGTACATCATTCCATTCTCATTGGGGTTGCAGTGACCATGAAACAGTGGCAGACCACTTTGCAATTAAGCCATGATAAAGGACAAATTGTTATCTCAGGGATAAAAATTGAAAGGCAGATATTCCAAGATGGCTCCTGTCACTGCTGCTATTCTGCCTTACCCTTAACCCATTAAGCTGTCTGCTTAACAGCTTAGGCCATGGCTATAATTTGGCTTCTAGAAAACAACAAAGTGTAAAGACTTCTCATCTTCTCTTTGTCGATGATTTAAAACTGTATAGCTCATCAGATGAGGCACTGAAAGCATAACTGCAAGTTGTCAAAAAAACTTTTTCAGATGATATAACAATGTCATTTGGTCTGGATAAATGTGCAAAAGCAACCTTTAAAGTAGAAAAACTGCAGCACTAGGAAAACATCAGTTGGGACAAGAATGTGAACTTGAGCAAGAGGAAGTGTAAAAATATTTGAGAACTGATGAAGGCTCAACAATAAAACATGAACAAATACGAATAAAACTTGGTAAGGAATACTTTAGAAGACTTAAATTAATCCTGAAAACAGCGTTGACATCTAGGAATAAAATCCAGGCTATAAACCAATTTGCTGTTCCTGGCTCCAAAATGTGTTGGATAGATTAGATAGGAAAATAAGAAGGATGCTTCATGCTCATCAAATGATTTATAAAAATCAGTGTATACCAAGATTATATATTACCCATTCCGAAGGAAGGATGGGCCTCCTTGAAATTGATTACATGTATAGATCTGTAGTCGTGGGACTCCACACATCTGCTGACCTGACAAGACCCAAACACAGTGAAAGTTTTTAAACATGAGGAGAATAAATCTAAGATGACTTCTCTGCTTAATCCAGCAGAAGCATATCAATGTCAAGCAGGAATGGAAGTCAAACCAGAAGTCGATAAAAATCAGTCAGCAACTGAATGTGCCAAAAAACAAAAGGAAGAATATAAGGTGGACCAGATGAGAAGGCAGAAAATGTGGAAAATGTATAAATATAGTTGCAAGTATAGAAAACTTCTGAAATCATGTTGATCAGGAACGAATGCAGAAATGGTTAAGGAGAGGCGAATTCATACCAAGAGATGAAAGGTTAATATTGGTGGCCCAAGATAGTGGGCTTATGTACACACTGGTTTACAAAGTCCATTGAAACGTGGGAGAAACAGACAAATGTAAGTTTTGTAAAACCGAACTGGAAACCGTCACACACCTCGTTGCTGGTTGTGACATACTAATGGCAGAAGGACTGTATACGGAAAGGCATAATAATATGGCAAGACTGTTGCACTGGCGATTGTGCAAACATGGTATTAAAGTGGCTGAAAAACACTGGAAACACGAGCCACAAAGCATCACAGAAAATGATGAAGTTTGCATCACATGGGATCACCCATCACCAGCAGTTCAAAAGATAGATGCTAGAAAACTGGATGTAGTTGTCCATGAAAAGAAGACAAAAGTAGCATTGATCATTGAAATCGCCACACCCACTGACTACAGTGTCTTGCGTACAGAGAGATACAAAGTCATAAAATATCAGGATCTGCAGGCAGAAACAAGAGCAATGTGGAAGAAAGATACCCAGACAGTTCCAATAGTAGTAGAAGCAATGGGTCTTAAAAGAATCTACAATCATATTTGGATATGCTACCAGTACATGTAACCCCGTAGGAATTGCAGGAGTCATTACTAGGCACATTGCAGGTACTGCAAAGAGCACTTTTGGCTGACATCAAAGATTGAAACAATGCTAATTTCATGAACTTTAATCGTATTGTGACTTAAGAATGGGGTCCATTCCAGTCCTGGTATTAAAACCCCCCCCAAAATTTCGAGAAATTAAAAAAGGGATATAAGTCATAAAATATCAGGATCTGCAGGCAGAAATGAGAGCAATGTGGAAGAAAGATACCCAGACAGTTTTAGTAGTAGTATGAGCAATGGGTCTTATAAAAAAAGAATCTACAATTGTATTTAGATATGTTACCAATACATGTAACCCTATATGAATTGCAGGAGTCATTACTGGATACATTGCAGGTGCTGCAAAGAGCAGATGTTCTTCGTGTTTCACTGTTGCAGTCATCACACTTGGGTTATCCTGCCAGGGGTAGCCCTCAGTCGGCCCGAATACCAGAGGCTTAGTATTTCTGCGTCGGTTGCTGTCGCTCCAGGACTGATGTCAGGTTGTCAGTGGTATAAAATCAGGCAGCTGACACCATTACATCAGACTTTCTTGCAGCGGAGCCCAAAGCAGAAGCAGTTTGCACGCGTACCGGTCGGCCGCTACCTGAGTTTTCATTTCCGAATTGAAGTTGAAGTCTTTTAAAGCTAAGTACCCCGTTGGGAATCCTTTTTACTTGCTCTAACCGATGTCAGAAAAAGTTAACAATTGTCTCGCCTGTGGAAAACAAATACCACACCGAGACTTCCATTCTTTCTGCATCACCTGTTTAGGCCCAGACCACGACTTCCCTCGCTGTCGCTTTTGTGCTTTGTTCAACTCCAGAACTATACGTCATTGGGCCCTTATTGTAGCTAGATAGTTTTGCTCTCAGTTCTCGAATTCCAATATGGCTTCGATAAGCCATCCGACTACCGATCCTCTTAAAAAACATAAGGATAAAGACAAGAGACAGACCGCACAGGTCCAAAACTACCGACGATGCTTCTGTTAAGCTAGTCGTCAGTTCTCTGATCCTCAGTGAGGCGCTTTTGCAGCCCCTGATGCCCATTTCTGTGGATTCACAGGCTGCTACCGAGACCCTTGCTGGGAGACTCTTCTTCGACTAAGGATCCTGTGGATGTCTCTACGTTGGATGGGTCCGGAGCTGCTGAGCAGGCACCAGCTTCTGAGGAAGTACTTCATACTACCAATACTCGACACAAACCGACAACTTCTTTCGCGTCTTTAGTTCTTTCTAAAACTACCAAGTTTCTAAGGCCCAGGGTATGAACTACGCCCAAAAAAACAACGACCCAATCTCAGGCACCTGCTTCCTTGCCTCAATCTCAAATGCTTAAAATAGCAGAAGACCTTATTATGCTTATTAGAGGAAGCCAGGCTACCCCTTCCAAAAGAAAGAGACTTGTCCCCAGTAGTTTTATCTGAACAGGAGTCCGATGGTTCTGAATATGAAGAAATGCAACCCCTCTCTGCTTATGAGGATTCTGATGCAGAGGAATCCATTCCTTCTGCCTCTCCACCCGAGGATTTTTCATTTGGAAAAACCCTTCATACTTTAAGGGAGCATTTCCAATGGGAATGTCAGAACTGTCCTCAGTCAAAAGAGAGACTCAGGGAATTCTTAGATTTACCACAGCACAGACCTTTGGCCATTCCTTCTATCCTGGATGTTGTGGATGATGGTTTTATGGAATCCAGTTTGACTCCTGACACCCTTCCTCCTGCTCTCAGGAAACCTGACAGGTACTACAGAGTCCCTTACTCTCACAAATTCCTTTTCAAAAATCCTACTGCTGACCCAGAGGTCATCTCTCAAAGACCTAAAGGAATTAAAGGAACCTCAGCTAAGAATTCCACCCCCTCAGACAGGGATTCCCGAGCTTTAGACAGATGGGGTAAAAAAGTATACACCTCTGCAACTCTTGCTATTAGAGCACTAAATTGTCAGTTCTACTTGCTGAAATATCAGCAGCATACCATGGAACTCCTCAAACAAAAAATGTCTTCCTTTCCTGCTTGTGCAGAAAGTAAAGAATTACAAGAGCTTATGCAATCTGCAAGCCAAGTTACTAAGCACACCTTGTAATGTGGTTTTGACTCCCTAGAAGCATCTTGCAGGGCAGCAGTCACTGGTTCTGTCCTTAGAAGGCATGCTTGGCTTAAGGAACAGACTTTGCCAGACCATGTCAAATCAAAATTATTGAATGCACCACTGACCAAAGACAATTTGTTTGGCAACAAGGCAAAAGAGGTCTTAAAAAAGATGGAAGAAAAATCTAAATCTATGCAGACAGTTGAAGACTTTTTACAGGTCCAGCCTCTGAGGTTCATTAGGCATTGCCCCTCCAAGCAATGGTTCTTTCCGGCCCCCTCCAGACCAGCTCAGCCCAGACCTAGGGGAAGCAGACCCCCCCCAGACAGCAGCCTCAGGGAATGCAGAGATCTAAGCAGTGGAGGTCCTCCTCTTCAAAAACAGGGAGTGCTAAGCCACATCCTTATGATAAGAACTCTCAATAACTACACCTCCATCTCTTACCTCTGCCCACCTACTTGTTCCCGTAGGAGGAAAACTCTCCTTTCATGCAAACAACCTGGCCTCTATTACCAATGACCGATGCGTCCTCAACATAGTGCCCCAGGGATACAAATTTTATTTCCACACTTTGCCAACACCAAAAGGGTTCCCAGATCTTCCTTCAAACCAGTGGGCAGAGGCCAAAAAGCAAGTCCTTTCCCTGCTCTCCATGAGGGCAATACAGCATGTTCCTGCAGACTAGATAGGCCAAGGTTTCTATTCTAGACTCTTCCTGGTACTCCGAAAAGAGGGCACCTGGTGCCCAATCCTCAATCTATCCATTCTAAACACCTTTCTGGTGATACCAAAATTCAGAATGCTCACCCTCCAGCAGCTTCTTCCTATGCTTTCCAAGGATGCTTGGTTAGCCACCCTAGACCTAAAAGTGGCCTACCTACACATCCCAATCAAGGAATCTTGCAGGAAATATCTACGTTTCAGGGCAGGATCTATGCACTTTCAGTTCTTTGCGCTTACTTTTGGCTTATCCATTGCTCCCAGTTTTCACAAAATGCCTGGCTCCAGCCATTGCTTTTTGCAGACAAAGAAATATTCAAATTTACCCCTATTTAGACATTTGCCTGATTCAGGCAGACAGTCAGGAAAAGCTTTTACAGTACCTGACCTTTGTAAAGGACCTACTGACCTTCCTGGGGTATACCCTCAATGAAAGGAAATCAAAACTAGTCCCCACACAAAAATTGTATTCCTGGGAGCAAGCCTGGACACAGCATCCCAGATGGTATTCCTTACTCTAGAAAAACAAGCCTACCTGACCGGCTATTTCTCTCAACTAGCCACCAGAACCCAGTTATCCACAAGGAAAATCCTGCAAGCTCAAGGGTTCATGGCATCCTGCATTCTACTCATTCCGTATGCCAGACTGCATATGAGGAAACTACAGTGGTACCTAGAAAGCCTTTTGTGTCAATACTCTCAAGACCTGGAAACTGTCATACCAATGATACCTTGTTTAAGGAAAGATTTTCTTTGGTGGGCAGCAGCATGCAACCACAACCAGGGACTTCCCTTCCCACAACCCCATACCACCCAGACCCTCACCACAGACACATCAGACTATGCCTGGGGTGCACACCTGGACTGCAGGTGCATTTAGAGCCATTGCAGCCCAAATCAAATACATGTGTATATCAGCCAAAAAGAGATGCTAGCTGTTCAGCATGCCCTGACAGCTTTCAGACCCCTACTCTCCCCGGGGCCTCTACTGATCAAAAGAGACACCTCCACAGTGATGTGGTATATCAGCAAGCAGGGAGGGACTCATTTTTATCCTCTATGCAGGCTCGCTATGACCCTTTGACACATGGCCTCAGATATGCAACTACACCTGCTACCACAATTCCTATTAGTCCCTAAACTCTCTGGCAGACAACTTAAGCAGAAACCTGCTAGACCCACACAAGCGGCAGCTAGACCACACCCTTGTAACCCAGAAGTGGGGCACCCTGAAAGTTCCCTCTTTGCCTCCCACTCCAATCATCAGCTCAGCAAATTCTGCACCAGGGAACCTCACAGCAAAGCCTGGAAAGTGGATGCTGTATCCTTCCAGTGGGTAAA
Source organism: Protopterus annectens (assembly GCF_019279795.1). NCBI lineage: Eukaryota > Metazoa > Chordata > Ceratodontiformes > Protopteridae > Protopterus > Protopterus annectens. The sequence continues at coordinate 73,931,337 of NC_056738.1, forward strand.
CCTCTCGGTCTATGCATTTCCCCCTCTACCACTCATTTCAAGGGTACTGCTCAAAACAAGGGAGGAAAAACCAAGGGCAATCCTGATTGCCCCAGACTGGCCACACCAGGACTGGTACCCACTGCTACACAGCCTGCCACCCGTGCCACCATGGAACCTACCTCAGATCCCAACACTCCTGACCAAGAAGAATGGAGAATTCATGCATCCCCAATTGCAGACCTTCAACCTGGCAGCCTGGCTTATTCCCTGACCTCTTCTCAAGCTGCCAGCGTAAGCAAATAAGTCCTAGATGTTATACGTGAGGCCAGATGCCCCAGCAATAGAAAATCCTATGCTGACAAGTGGAAAAGGTTTTGAACCTGGATACAGGCTAAGGGAGCTGAAACAGCACAGCCGTCCCTACCTCTCATCTTGGATTACCTAGCAGACCTACTACACAGGGGGCTATCCTTCTCTTCTATTAAAATTCATGCCTCTGCCATCTCTGCTCATTACAGCATGGAACCACCTCTCTTCTCACACCGTCTCATCAAACAGTTCCTTGAAAACAGAAAACGGCCATCACTTCAGTTAGAAGAGTTTCAGAGCTACAAGCACTCATGGCTGTAGAGCCCTTCATCAATCTGGATAGGACTAAATCTTAGAAAAACTGGCCAATTGCTAGTCAGCTTCGCAGCAGGGGCTGAGGGCAAGGCCATATCCAAACAAACAATCTCCAAATGGATAGTGCACTCCATCCATTACTGCTACAAACAGCACGGGAAACCACCCCCAAAGGGGGTCAGGGTGCATTCCACCAGGGCAACCTCCAGTTCTGCAGCTTTTTTTTTTAGAGGGGTCCCCACCAGGGACATCCTGGAGGCTGTAACATGGACTTCTGTTCATACCTTCACCAAGCATTACCACCTGCCTATCTTCCCCAAATCCCGGGCAGGCTTTGCCACCACAGTCCTGCAGGGCATCCTAGCCAGCCTCCAGTTTTCTTGACTGCCTCCACCCTTTTCTTCAGCTTTGGGAATCAATCCAAGTGTGATGAATGCAACAGTGAAACACGAAGAACATAGTACAGTTGTGTACACTTACCATAAATGTAGATGTTCAAGTGTATTCACTGTTGCAGATCTGGTTTCCCACCCTCTATCCCCCTTCTCTCTCTGTCTCTCTTCCTCTCTCCTTAAACGGAATTTTTGGTATTTACTTTCTACTGGTGGTGTTCTTCCACCATAACCTAGCTCCCTATTTGGGGGCTCCTGACAGCTGGGGCAAGAAAAACTGATGTAATGTTGTTGGCTGTCTGATTTTATACCACTGACGACATGACGTCAGTCCTGGAGCTACAGCAACTGACGCAGAAATACTAAGCCTCTGGTATTCAGGCCAAATGAGGGCTACCCCTGACAGGATAACCCAAGTGTGATGAGAGGGACAAGGGGGATGGAGAGTGGGAAACCAAGACTTGCAACAGTGAATACACTCAAACATCTACATTTATGGTAAGTGTACACAACTGTACTTTCTGGCTGACATCAAAGATTGAAACAGTACTAATTTCATGAACTTTAATTGTACTTTGACTTAGGAATAGGGTTCATTCCCATGATGGTATTAGAAACCCAAAAGACTTGGAGAAATTAAAAAAGGGATGTTGTTATGTCTTGCTTTGTATGCAGTACCTCATTTAGTTTAGCAGAGAGAAGCATCATAATTTATTTTCTTGGTAAGTGTGTTTGGGAGTGAGAAGAGCATAATGCTTTCACTGTAGTCCTCCATGGCTGCGGACCAATATTTTGCTTTATTAAGACTTTTCTGCCTTGTTGATTTGCATCACTAACTGTGTAAAATGTAGGTTAAAGGCAGTTGCCCTGTATTTGGGGATACCCTTAGTCACATAGTTTTAATTGCACTCATACATTTATAAAGAGCTTTCTTTTAAAAATAGATCTCTAAAGGCTGTATGTATTTTCATTGTCATTTTATTGGTAGAAATGTTTCATTTCACAGCTTAGCTTCATTTTAACTAATTAAAAGTAGAGAAATATACCTCCAAATCTCCAAAAGAGCAAGACCAGGTTTTGATGACAGACAACAATGCTGTCATTCAATAAAATAAAGTCTCCCCAGTATAAGTGCACACTGCATTGCTAATGTGCCGCTGTCATGCATCTGCCAGCTGTCGTGCAGCCTATGATTGTATATAACATAAATGTATTTGTTTGTTTGCTGATGCATGGTAACAACACGTGCCATGCATCTTTTTATATACATGTTTGGTAATTGTGAACATATATACATGTTTGCTTGGTAATTGTGAACATAGTTTGTGTTTGTTTCCAGAAACACAAGCCATTCGGAGTATTAAAGTAATATGAAATGTTTTTGGATAAAAATGATCAGGATCAAGGAGAGGGCTATATTTCCTGTGCTAGTCCTTGGCTCATGGCTATGGAAAAGTAAGAAACGATACAACCTTATACATTGCAGTAGCAGTATTGCTTTTGATGTGTAGCAGCTACGCAAGTAGATTGTTTTTGAATAGCATGCTTACAGGAACTATTTGAATTCTGAGACATTGCTCTGTATTTTGTGTTCTGTAGTGTCTGCCGCAGGAGGAACTATTCTATTAGAAGCTAAACCTGGCATTATTCATTATTGCTAGGAGGAATTGTGATGTCTCTTTATTGTATTTTATTCTAGGCAGTCATTTTAGATTGATGGGAAAGGTGGGACATAATGCTGTGGTTGAAAGATCTAGGACGAAATTGGAAAAAAACATTGTCATTTAGCTGAAGAGTAGCATTTTATTTCATGTGTAGCCATGGTGATGATGACGCTGTAAAAACCATAAAAATCATTTATTAACAGCATGCCTTTTGACAGCCTGAAATTAAGATAAATCCAGTCTGATAAAGCAGTGCTGCTTACACTGACTCGCCTCAGTTCATTTTTGGATTTCAGGTCTGGTTTTCCATTAATGAAGATCGAACAGGCTATAAGTGTTCATTGATGACCCATTTCTTGGTTGCCTTGACCTGCAGACAAAGACAAAAGTAGCATCTCTCACAAGCTCAGTTGTCACCATGGAAACCAAGTTACCAAGCTGGAGGAGAAGCCAAAGTGGCATGTAATATGTTTCAGCCTTCATGTGTCTGCCCCTAAGGCTGTCAGGGAAAATTAGTGAGCTGTGTTGAATCTGTCACAGTTTGTTTGTGTCTTCTTATTAAGGGTCTCTATTTACAGTCAAGCCTGGTTTACTTAAAGGATAGCCTGGGCTGAGAATACATGTATAGAGAATTTGAGAGCTGAAAAACTAATAATGACACATTTTTGTCTGATTACAATAATTGTTTCAGTTTAGTAACTTGCTTTAGTCGAAGAGAATGGAGACCACACAAACATAATTTTATTTGTTCTGAATGCAGATAATTACCTCTGATTATAAATGCTCTAACAAGTAAGATTTTTACAATTAAAGCACTTTCCTTCAGGCGTAGTCTGTCTCTGTGGGTTGACTGCTTTCTAAACCCGTTACTGTACAGAAATGAATGGGTCTCTTTTTAATATTTTGACTTCTTAAAGAACTTTGAAACATTTCTGAAATCCCATTATTCATTTTGAATTTCTGTATTTTAAAAATCCTAGGGTAATTGCACAGAAGCCTCAATAGCAGCTATCCTGAGATATGAGAAAGTTAAACATGTAGATTACAAGCTATGAATATAGACCATTTATCAGTAAATCATTCACAGAATCTAAAGGTAATGATCCAGTACAAACTTTGATCTGTGTAGTAATAGAAACGTTAACTAAAAAAAGAGAGAGCAAAGTGAAACACCAACTGTTCTTAACTGGTACAAGTACAATGAACATTGTAATACATCATAGTTGTTTTCAGCACAAGCTCTAGGTATCTGGACATAACTTAATTTTTTTTTTCCTTTTCAAAAAAAAAAAAAAAGACATGATAGGTCACATAGCAGTGCTTTGAAAAGAGCATCTGCTGTTTGTATCACTGAGTTTGATAATGCAGTAGAAAATCACAGTACTTCAGCTGTGATAGCATCCTTTTATTTTCTGTCATTCAGGTGAACCAAAAGCATTTTCCTGGATGTTTGAAGTCTTTTTAAAATTCAGTGTGTAGAGCAAATACTGGTGACATAGCCTGCTAGATGGAATTAACATTTGTATTCTGGAGAAAAGACAGGTTTTGAAGTTGCATGGGATTTTGTTCTTTACATTTAATTAGTAGAAAATTCTAACTTTTTCAGCTGTTTGGGTCAGTTGAATAACTGATGATCTTGGCACCACATTTCAATACTTGAATGGATGATAATACAGCACATAACGTGATCCTTTTCCTATATGGCATATTTCACAAATTTTCACATTCCAAAATCACTGAAAAAAAAATGGCACCTGTTGATTTTAACTCGATGACTGCTCTACTCCAGCATACTGAAAGCTGCAGCTGGAGATATGTAATAAGATATATGAATCAAATTATTCAACCCAAAAAGAGTCACCAGCTGTTCTGATGCAGAACATGGCCAGAGTGAAGCATTATTTGTTGTACTGTAGTTAGCATTTATTTGTTGTACTGTGTAGTCTGCAAGTAATGCTTCAGAATTAGTACAGAATCAGTCAGACTTTATACTGGAGAATACAGTGATTGCATAAACTTGGCAGAAGGGCATAAGTTTCAGTATCACTATAAACCATTTGTATATGCACACACACTTCCCTATAGTGTGCTTTGATGTATGAGTTGCAGGCTGCCATATTCTCTGCTGAATATACATTCTAAACTCCTTCCTGTGCAAACTGACACATTCATTTCTGTCCATGCATCTCCTGTCACACTGCTGTTTGCACCTTACACTTCTTAAAGTTAATTCATTATTCCTTGCTTCTTGTCCATACCTACAGTGACATTTACATTCCATGATATAACTGATAAGACCATCATTCTGATAAGCTATTACTTTCACATATTCTACACATCATTTTTTTGAATATATATATCTGATTTGTAACTTAAATGCACGCATTAATGTTTGTCAGGCTGATCTTGTATGCAGTTGCAACTTCCTATGTCTGGTTTGAACCTATGTCAGATTTTCCCAGAATTTGCTTCAGTAAAAACCCTAGAGGAAAAAATGCAAATTTTCATTTTTATCCCTCACCAACTCCTTTTAATTGTCAACAAGCATGTCAAACTATATATACTTTCCAAAATAGCAAGAATTTCTTCATTCTCACTGCTGCAGTAGCCTATGGGTAGTGTCTTGCCATGGACACACAGCATCCAGCCAGCTTGCCAAAGCTCTAATTATTCTTCTTCTCACTCACTCTGGCTTCTGATAGGCTGCCTCCTTTTTGGAAGGAAGTTCATTGGCAACCAGAGTGAGGTAAATCTTCAGTATTTTAATGCCACCTTGAGTAGAAACATCTGTCTGGCTCCAGAGGAACTGCAGTTGGTCAAAGCCTTTGCCTAACAGGTAGCTCACCTGGGGACCTCTTCCTGTAAGTAAATATTTTTATTGAATATTTGTGGTATTGTTTTCTGATCTATTTTAACAAAAAACAGCATTTAGCGGTATTCCACCATAGGAATACAGGCTTTTGTCAGGGAATTTTCATACATGCTTCTGCACTGCTTACTTGGAAAACTGTGAAAATGAAAATTTTAACCATTTTGGCTGTGCTTTTACAGTCAGTATGTGCGAGTTTCCAGCTTGTTATTGTTTTAATGCAATTAGAATATTTTTAATTTCTGAAGTAAACATGTTCTGTAATATTTCTGACTAAAATTTTAAGTTCTGGTGAAACAATTTTCAGTGTACTGCTTATGTTTACTAGTGTCGGTCATTTTTTGTTGGTCTTTGGGGGAGGGAGGTGTGCTTTTGTGCTTACTAATGAATTCTTACCTTCTCCCAGTGTTACTGAGCGTACTGTATTGACAATTAGATTTTTTTCTCTGGCTACAGCATCACTGATAATTCCTGCAATAGCTCCTGTTGTCTGGGAGGTAGATATGACCACAGGGGTTGTTTCAGTATCTGTTACAGGTAAGGGAAAAACAAATACTTTAGGTACAGGTGTTGTCCATGGAAGGATACCTCTTGCCAGGGAGGGTAGGCTGTCCCCTGACCACTATCTGACTAGAGACATGCCTAGAAAAAAAAGAAGCAAAAACTTAATTACAAGGCAGATGATCAGGTTGTTTTTGTATACAAGTCAAATTTATTTATTTATTTCCAGTTTGATAACTGGGGAGGTCCACTGGGCTCAAAGAGCCCGTTTTCAGTGGAGGCCCGGGGAGAAAAGCTCCAAAATACAAAGATACAAAAAAATAAAATACAATAAAATATGATAAAAAGTACAATCAAATGCAGTTCTGAATAATCCTGGTATTATATAATGTTTTAAACAAAGTTGTAAGATGAATAAAGTGAGATGTAGCAAAAAGAATTAGTGTAATAAGTGGAATATAGGAGACTTGAGGATAGTTTATACAGAACATGCTTGGTAACAAAGATGGATAGTGTGAAGTAGGAAGAGTAGTAGGAATAAATACCTAGAGTGGAGGAAGGAGAGAGAGGCAGTTGAGTAGTGAAACAAGAGGCAAAAGTATATTAGAAAGAAGAACATGTGTGAGAAGAAAAGCAATAGGGGGTAATACAAGGGGATGGAGGGTAAAGATAGTAGAAGTGTGTTAGACACAATTTGTAGAATGTTAGAAACAGTTAGACAGTGTTATATAGGTTTAGATGGAAGAAGTATATAGGGGGAGAGAAGTACAGAAAGAAGGGTATGTGTAGGATTTACACTATATACATTAAAGGTGTATAAGTTATGTAAGAAGTATCAAGGGGAAGCTGTTTGGTAATATAGCAAGGTGAAGAAGTATTTAATGAAGAACAGGTCGAAAAAGAGTTTAATAGGATTAGGGGGTTTTAGGGTTATAGGTTTAGATGGAAGAAGTATATACGGGGAGAGAAGTGCAGAAAGAAGGGTATGTGTAGGATTTACACTATATACATTAAAGGTGTATAAGTTATGTAAGAAGTATCAAGGGGAAGCTGTTTGGTAATATAGCAAGGTGAAGAAGTTTTTAATGAAGAACAGGTTGAAAATGAGTTTGATAGGATTAGAGGAGCAGAGAGCAATTACATTTCCAATTTTGGGAGAGATGAGAATGGAGCTGGGATTTAAAGAGTTCAACGTTATTGGTGATTCTTAGTGAGGGGGGAAGAGAGTTCCATTTTTTTGCTAGGGAATAGGATAGCAGACACTGGCCAGCAGGACGTTTTGGTTTGTGAATAGCAAGTTGATTTTGTTGTGCAGATCTTAGGGGTCTGTTGGGAATATAAGAAGGAAGGATGTATGTTAGAGCAGGGCATGCAGTAGGTTTAAAGATTAATTTGTGGGCTGTAGTGAGTTGGAGGTAGTCGAGGTAGTTGGGAAGCTCTAGCCATTTTAGCATGTGTAGGGAAGAGCAATGGTGGGAGTAGTGTTTAGATTTAGTAGCGAATTTGGAGAGTTTGTTGTAGCAGATTTCTAGTTTTGAGAAGATGGAGGATGCAAGGTTGGTTAGAAGAGGGGCACCATATAAAAGTGATGGTAGTAAGTAGGTAGTGGCAAGGGTTTGCCTGGTAGAGGGAGAAAGGAATTGAGAGTTTCTGTATAGTAACCCAAGTTTTTGATGTTTTTTTTTATATTTAATTGGACATGAATATCGAATTTTTGGTGTTCGTCGATAGTAACACCGAGTAGTTTAGCGAAGGGGACAACTTCATTTAGGGAGTTGGTATTACTGGTAATATTGAAAGATAGTTTGTTAAGGTGCATGTTTTTAGAGGGAGAGAAAGTAGGATTTTGGATTTATTAGCATTAAGGGAGAGGTGGTTATGAGACATCCAGTTCTCAGTGGCTATAAAGGCTGATTGGGTAATTGCTTGGAGAGCAGGAAGATTAGGAGCAGAGCAGATTAAAATAGAGTCGTCTGCATACTGTACTATTTTAGTGTTGGGAATGGCTGCATGGAAATCATTAATGAATATATTGAAAAGCATTGGACCCAGTATTGAACCCTGGAGAACCCCGGTTGGGGTAGGAAGGAAGGTTGAGATACAAGTTTTCCATTTCACAGCCTGGGATCTGTCAGAAAGATAACTCTTAAACCATGTAAGTGAATGCTGATTGAGATTGAGGTTAGACAGATGAGTTAGAAGGTGGGAGTGAGAAACAGTGTCGAAAGCCTTGGAAAGATCTAGAAAAATTTTTCGGTGTTGAACATTGTGCTCCCATGTTGGTGATGATGAGATCAAGTATGTTATCTCCTCTTGTGGGATGGTGACTAGTTGTTCCATGGCATTTGAGTTTATGAATTCCAGGAACTTTTGGGCTAGGAGTGTTTGGGCTTGAGTAGTGTTCCCAGTCTATATTAGGGTAATTGAAGTCACCTAGTATGATGGTGTTTGGTGATACATTTATCCTCTAGTGTTTTCAGGAAGGCCATGTGAGTTTCCTGAGTTTGTGAGGGTGGCCTGTAACATGCTACAATTTGCAGAGCAGTCTTGCCTATGGTTAATTGCACCTGGATGGTCTCCGATGCATCGTGCGTTGCCACCAGTCTTGAGGTGTGGGTGTCCTTTGATGAATATGGATACCCCCTCTCTTGGTATTGTCTGGATTTTGGGGCCGGACGCATGATATGAGGTAAAACCTGATAGCGCTGGGGTGCTCTCAGGAGCCTTGAACCAGGTTTCTGTCACAGCACAGACATCGATGTTCTCCATACTGAGAAGGGCCTCGAGTGCGTGCATTTTGAGATTTAGACTTCTGGCATTGAGCAGCATTACCCTTAGTTTTTTCCTTTTTGTGTTCTAGGGTGGTAGGTTTAGAATTTGAGCCTTGCCTAAAAAAGGCACTATGGGGGTGGCAAGAGCCTTTGCCAATATCCGAATCCCAGGGTGACAGGTGCAAGCCGCCCCTTAAGCAGCGTGGCTTGTCCAGCATGTCATCCCAGGCAGACAGATACTGATCCCCTTTGAATGACACCAGTGTTTAAGCCAATTGTTAAAGCTGATCATCTTATCTCTGTATTGTGGCATCATTCTTGGTGAAGGTAGGATACTGCTCAAGGTCAGGGTCATACCTGCCTGGGCTATAATCAGAGAGCTCCTCAATGTCTCTTTCATGTAGTCCAAGGAGTGCGCCTCAGGTCGCTTACACCAGCGTGGACAATGACTGAGTCATATTTGTACCTGCTGTTGAGAGACCTGAGTGCTTGCGTTATGTGGCGGATTCTAGCGCCCGACAGGCAGCTTACTGTGACCTTCTCCTTACTCAGTCTGGTGAGCGACATCAGTGTGTCTGACTATGGAGTCACCAATGACTAGTGTGTCTGGCATTGTGTTTGGCCTTAAGGGCTGTGACTGTTTGACACTCTGACTGTGAGGTCTATGTGTTGCGGTGTTGTGTTCTGAGGTGGTGGTTTTTGGGTGTCTGCTTTGGTGGCCTCTACTGTTTTGGTAGATTTTGATCAGAGCCTCCGAGTATGTCTTTGTGTGTTTATGTGTATGATTTGAGGTTGTAATGGTACTATGTGAGACTGGGTCTATAGTGTGTGTGGTAACCTTCTCCTTCTGACTGGTCTTGCCAGTCCTATGTTGAGAGAGCTCAGCCTCCAGTTTGGCCGTATAGTTGCATCTCTCGCATGTATTTGTGTTTTGTGGGAGGAGGAAAGGGTTGTTCAGGTACATGAGGCAATTGAAACATTGCCTCAATATTCCCAGGTTCACCAGCTGAGCAGGAGAGGACACTAGCAACTGATCCCTTGACATGCTAGAAGGGTAGACGAAAACTTTAAAAAGATTCCGGGGACGTGGGTGACCGAGAAATAGGTTGCCTTTTGGGGTACTATCTATGACAAGAGTGCCGTATCAAGGTAATAAGCACTGTAGGAGCAAGTGCTAGGTTTAATAGATAGAGAATAGTCTACTTGGAGTCAAGTAGAGTTGATCTTTAGTTATAGGATACGCTGATTTGATCAGTAGTATAGTTCGAGGAAGGTAGTTTTAAGGGAAAATTTGAAGAGTGGACTTTAGGTAGCCGAATAGTTTAAACCTGCTTAACCGCACTGCCCTAGTGTGCAACAGTGGCAGCTCTCGCTTAAATCGCCTAATCAAGGCTTAACGCTGGGCTTAGCTGCTTTATACCAGGGGGCTGGAAAAAGCTAGAAACTGGCCCAAAACGACCAATAAACTACTAGTTACTGGCTATGCTTCCCACTCCCACTGGTAAGCAAGGTAGCTTCCCTTCCCCCAAATAAGGCAAGGAAACAGTACACAGGAACTACAACCAAAGCCCAGGAATCAGCAACTCTGAAACTGGACTAAACTAGTAAAGCAGGAAAAACAAGAGATATTTTTTCTTTTGCTTCACAAAGCAGGCAGATACAGGTACAGCAAACCATTATGAATCCTATGAATCAGCTACAGCTTACACAGAAGAATTTGCTACAAATACAGTCAAATAGTAACAAACAAGGATTCCAAGTGCAATATTAAGTTAAATGCAGTAAAAACAGCTTCAATGTAACAGAAAGGTATGAAATACAGTTGCTAGGTATTCAGATGTGGAAAGCAACAAAAATATACTTAGTATCAAGAAAAGTCGCTTATTCAGCTCTCTGCAGCCTGGATTACTCTGCTGGCCTACGTGGAGTCTGTACTGAGTAGGTACAAGCTGAAAGTTTTATACCAGGGGCTGGAAAAGCTAGAAACTGGCCCAAAACGACCAATAAACTACTAGTTACTGGCTGGAACCTCACAAAACTGGACAAAGGCAGCTCAATGCTTCCCACCCACTGGTAAGCAAGGTAGCTTCCCTTCCCCCAAATAAGGCAAGGCAGTACACAGGAACTACAACCAAAGCCCAGGAATCAGCAACTCTGAAACTGGACTAAACTAGTAAAGCAGGAAAGCAAGGTAGCTTCCTTCCCCAAATAAGGCAAGGAAACAGTACACAGGAACTACAACCAAAGCCCAGGAATCAGCAACTCTGAAACTGGACTAAACTAGTAAAGCAGGAAAAACAAGAGATATTTCTTTTTTTTCACAAACAGGCAGAAACAGGTACAGCAAACACTTATAAATGCTATGAATCAGCTACTACAGCTTACACAGAAGAATTTGCTACAAATACAGTCAAATAGTAACAAACAAGGATTCCAAGTGCAATATTAAGTTAAAAGCAGTACAAACAGCTTCAATGTAACAGAAAGGCAGGCGAAATACAGTTGCTAGGTATTCAGATGTGGAAAGCAACAAAAAATATACTTAGTATCAAGAAAAGTCGCTTATTCAGCTCTCTGCAGCCTGGATTACTCTGCTGGCCCACGTGGAGTCTGTGCTGAGTAGGTACAAGCTGAAAGTTTTATACCAGGGGGCTGGAAAAAGCTAGAAACTGGCCCAAAACGACCAATAAACTACTAGTTACTGGCTGGAACCTCACAAAACTGGACAAAAGGCAGCTCAATGCTTCCCACTCCCACTGGTAAGCTATTACTTTCACATATTCTACACATCATTTTTTTGAATATATATATCTGATTTGTAACTTAAATGCACGCATTAATGTTTGTCAGGCTGATCTTGTATGCAGTTGCAACTTCCTATGTCTGGTTTGAACCTATGTCAGATTTTCCCAGAATTTGCTTCAGTAAAAACCCTAGAGGAAAAAATGCAAATTTTCATTTTTATCCCTCACCAACTCCTTTTAATTGTCAACAAGCATGTCAAACTATATATACTTTCCAAAATAGCAAGAATTTCTTCATTCTCACTGCTGCAGTAGCCTATGGGTAGTGTCTTGCCATGGACACACAGCATCCAGCCAGCTTGCCAAAGCTCTAATTATTCTTCTTCTCACTCACTCTGGCTTCTGATAGGCCGCATCCTTTTTGGAGGGAAGTATATTGGCAACCAGAGTGAGGTAAATCTTCAGTAGTTTAATGCCACCTTGAGTAGAAACATCTGTCTGGCTCCAGAGGAACTGCAGTTGGTCAAAAGCCTTTGCCTAACAGGTAAGCGCTCACCTGGGGACCTCTTCCTGTCGTAAATATTTTTATTGAATATTTGTGGTATTGTTTTCTGATCTATTTTAACAAAAAACAGCATTTTGCGGTATTCCACCATAGGAATACAGGCTTTTGTCAGGGAATTTTCATACATGCTTCTGCACTGCTTACTTGGAAAACTGTGAAAATGAAAATTTTAACCATTTTGGCTGTGCTTTTACAGTCAGTATGTGCGAGTTTCCAGCTTGTTATTGTTTTAATGCAATTAGAATATTTTTAATTTCTGAAGTAAACATGTTCTGTAATATTTCTGACTAAAATTTTAAGTTCTGGTGAAACAATTTTCAGTGTACTGCTTATGTTTACTAGTGTCGGTCATTTTTTGTTGGTCTTTGGGGGAGGGAGGTGTGCTTTTGTGCTTACTAATGAATTCTTACCTTCTCCCAGTGTTACTGAGCGTACTGTATTGACAATTAGATTTTTTTTCTCTGGCTACAGCATCACTGATAATTCCTGCAATAGCTCCTGTTGTCTGGGAGGTAGATATGACCACAGGGGTTGTTTCAGTATCTGTTACAGGTAAGGGAAAAACAAATACTTTAGGTACAGGTGTTGTCCATGGAAGGATACCTCTTGCCAGGGAGGGTAGGCTGTCCCCTGACCACTATCTGACTAGAGACATGCCTAGAAAAAAAAAGAAGCAAAAACTTAATTACAAGGCAGATGATCAGGTTGTTTTTGTATACAAGTCAAATTTATTTATTTATTTATTTCCAGTTTGATAACTGGGGAGGTCCACTGGGCTCAAAGAGTCCGTTTTCAGTGGAGGCCAGGGGAGAAAAGCTCCAAAATACAAAGATACAAAAAAATAAAATACAATAAAATATGATAAAAAGTACAATCAAATGCAGTTCTGAATAATCCTGGTATTATATAATGTTTTAAACAAAGTTGTAAGATGAATAAAGTGAGATGTAGCAAAAAGAATTAGTGTAATAAGTGGAATATAGGAGACTTGAGGATAGTTTATACAGAACATGCTTGGTAACAAAGATGGATAGTGTGAAGTAGGAAGAGTAGTAGGAATAAATACCTAGAGTGGAGGAAGGAGAGAGAGGCAGTTGAGTAGTGAAACAAGAGGCAAAAGTATATTAGAAAGAAGAACATATGTGAGAAGAAAAGCAATAGGGGGTAATACAAGGGGATGGAGGGTAAAGATAGTAGAAGTGTGTTAGACACAATTTGTAGAATGTTAGAAACAGTTAGACAGTGTTATATAGGCTTAGATGGAAGAAGTATACAGGAGAGAGAAGTACAGAAAGAAGGGTATGTGTAGGATTTACACTATATACATTAAAGGTGTATAAGTTATGTAAGAAGTATCAAGGGGAAGCTGTTTGGTAATATAGCAAGGTGAAGAAGTATTTAATGAAGAACAGGTCGAAAAAGAGTTTAATAGGATTAGGGGGTTTTAGGGTTATAGGTTTAGATGGAAGAAGTATATACGGGGAGAGAAGTGCAGAAAGAAGGGTATGTGTAGGATTTACACTATATACATTAAAGGTGTATAAGTTATGTAAGAAGTATCAAGGGGAAGCTGTTTGGTAATATAGCAAGGTGAAGAAGTATTTAATGAAGAACAGGTTGAAAATGAGTTTAATAGGATTAGGGGAGCAGAGAGCAATTACATTTCCAATTTTGGGAGAGATGAGAATGGAGCTGGGATTTAAATAGTTCAACGTTATTGGTGATTCTTAGCGAGGGGGGAAGAGAGTTCCATTTTTTTGCTAGGGAATAGGATAGCAGACACTGGCCAGCAGGACGTTTTGGTTTGTGAATAGCAAGTTGATTTTGTTGTGCAGATCTTAGGGGTCTGTTGGGAATATAAGAAGGAAGGATGTATGTTAGAGCAGGGCATGCAGTAGGTTTAAAGATTAATTTGTGGGCTGTAGTGAGTTGGAGGTAGTCGAGGTAGTTGGGAAGCTCTAGCCATTTTAGCATGTGTAGGGAAGAGCAATGGTGGGAGTAGTGTTTAGATTTAGTAGCGAATTTGGAGAGTTTGTTGTTACAGATTTCTAGTTTTGAGGAGATGGAGGATGCAAGGTTGGTTAGAAGAGGGGCACCATATAAAAGTGATGGTAGTAAGTAGGTAGTGGCAAGGGTTTGCCTGGTAGAGGGAGAAAGGAATTGAGAGTTTCTGTATAGTAACCCAAGTTTTTGATGTTTTTTTTTATATTTAATTGGACATGAATATCGAATTTTTGGTGTTCGTCGATAGTAACACCGAGTAGTTTAGTGAAGGGGACAACTTCATTTAGGGAGTTGGTATTACTGGTAATATTGAAAGATAGTTTGTTAAGGTGCATGTTTTTAGAGGGAGAGAAAGTAGGATTTTGGATTTATTAGCATTAAGGGAGAGGTGGTTATGAGACATCCAGTTCTCAGTGGCTATAAAGGCTGATTGGGTAATTGCTTGGAGAGCAGGAAGATTAGGAGCAGAGCAGATTAAAATAGAGTTGTCTGCATACTGTACTATTTTAGTGTTGGGAATGGCTGCATGGAAATCATTAATGAATATATTGAAAAGCATTGGACCCAGTATTGAACCCTGGAGAACCCCGGTTGGGGTAGGAAGGAAGGTTGAGATACAAGTTTTCCATTTCACAGCTTGGGATCTGTCAGAAAGATAACTCTTAAACCATGTAAGTGAATGCTGATTGAGATTGAGGTTAGACAGATGAGTTAGAAGGTGGGAGTGAGAAACAGTGTCGAAAGCCTTGGAAAGATCTAGAAGGACAGTGGATACAATTTCTCCTGAGTCCCGAGCATGATTTACTATGTCTAAAAATGAGAGGAGAGCGGTTATTGTACTATGGCTGGGGCGGAAGCCATGTTGAGTAGGGGTAAGGAGGTGGTTACTGATGAGGAAGGGCATAAGTTGGTGGTGGATGCATTTTTCTAGAATTTTTGATATTGGGGAGAGAATGGCTATTGGACCGAAATTAGAGATATTATTGTTTTTGCCTCCTTTATGAAGAGGTAGGATATAGGCAGCATGCCACAATTTGGGGACGTATGATTCAGGAATGGATCAGTTAATGAGAATGCTAATGGGGATGGCAATGGCATCTGCAGCAAGCTTTAGAAAGTGTGAGGGGATATTGTCAGGGGCATTGGATCATGGCTTGAGTTTGGCGAGAAGCTTTTTGATGTGAGAGCTAGAGATAGGTTTTAGGTGGAAAATAGGGGGAGGGGTGGGAGAGGGAGATTGAGTGGGGGAAAGGAATGTAGGGTTGAGTAGAGGGGAGGAGATATTATTGGGGAAGGTCTTAGTGAGTTCAGCTATGGAGTTGGTAAAGAAGGAGTTGATTTGGGTGGCAATTTCTATGTCTGTTAAATTATTATCTGGACAGGGATTGTTTTTTGTACCTGGGTGCAGGAGAGAGTTTATGGAGCTCCAGAATTGTTTAGGGTTTTTTGAATGGGTAGAGTGTAGTTTAATGTAGTAGAATTTTTTGTCTTTTGTAATAAGCTTCTTGGTTAGGTTACGGAGTTGCTTGTATTTGAGGAAGGTGTCAGGGAGTTTATTCTGATTGTAAAAGTTCCAAGTCTTGTCTCTTTGTTGCATAAGAGATTTAGTATCTTTAATTAGCCATGGGGCAGAGTAAGGTTTTATACGTTTGGTTCTAGGAGGTGCTTGGGCATTTAGAATGTCTAGGAAGGTAGTATTAAAGGAATGTACGGCTTCATCTAGGGGAAGAGATTTAAGATTGTCCCAGTTGGTTTGTTTAAGTGTTTCTGAGAATATAGAAGGGTTGAAGTTTTTGAGATTACGAGTATAGGTAAATTGGTGCTGATGAGGGGAGGAGTGGGTAGTTCGAAGAATGGAAGCTGGGAGATGGTCACTGAAGGTGCCTGGTAGGATAGCAGAGTGAGATATCTTATTTGGGTGGGAGGCTAAGATCCAGTCCAGGGTGGACCGTGGGGGGTTGATTTTATTAGGTCTGGTAATGCCATCTATTAGTTGATTGAAGTTGAGTAGATTAATAGATAAAGAGGGATTATTGTTATTAATTTTGTTCCAATCTATGTTCACATCTCCTAATATGTATGTCTCTAGTTTAATATTAGTTGAGGACCATAGTAGAATGTTTTCAAGAGTAGAGATATTATTTCCAGGGGGAATGTAGATGCTCATAATGCAAATACTTTTGTAGTTATTCAGTTTGAGTATCCCTATGACTATTTCAGCATTGCAAAATTGAGGAATGGGGTTTTGGTAAGGACTGAGGTTAAGCAGGCTGTTATAGATTAATGCTACTCCTCCTCCTTTTTTGATTTGGTGGTCGCATATGAGTGCTTGAAAGCCAGGGGGAGGATCTCAGAGTCCGTGATGTGGGGCTTTAGCCATGTCTCTGAGAGTGATACTATGTCTGGAAGAGTATGGTTAAGCCAGGCATGGAAGAGAGTGATTTTATTTTTTAAACTCTGGGTATTGATTGTAACTAGCTTAAGGAATTTATGGTTGGAGGTATAGGGTGAGGTAGGGGAAGAAAGGTTAGCAGTAGTCTGAGGACCAGGGTTAGGGTGTATGTCTCTTGCTAGGAAAAGCAGGATAGAGGAAGAAGAGAACAGGATCTTTGAATTACTTATAGTAGCTTGTGGAAAGAATATTTTTCCTTTGGGAGTATGCAGTTTAATAGAGCAGGGTAGCAGTTTGAGTTTGAAATAGTGAAATGGGCTTGGTTAAATTAGGCAGGGGGATATAGTGTGAAAGTGGGATGAAAAGGGGTGGAGCTGGAGGAGGATATTGTAGGTGGGGGAATAAGAGGGGGGAGGAAGTTTGTAAGAGGAATAAAAAGTGGCCGGGAAAGCAGTTAGTAGGAGAAGAGCAGTTATAAAGTGGATGAAGAGAGTTTGTGGAAGTGGTGATGTCTTCATTGTTAGATTTAGGTAAAAAGGGAAGTGTCAGGATGCTGTAGGGGTGTTTGAGTGTAAGAGGGAGGAGAGATAGAGAGAACAGGAAGATATAGGACAGAGTGGGAGGGAATATTTAATTGAAAGGGTTTAGGGGAGGAGAAGAGATGGGATAGGTTGGAGGTGAGAGTTGGAATAGGGATGGATTGGTTGGAGGGGAGGGGTGGAGTAGAGATGGGAGTGGTTGGAGGTAAGGGGGAGGAGAGTTGTAAGTATAAAAGTAGGAGTGGTGGGTGTGGGTGGGAATTGGGGGTAGGGTAGGGGAGCGGAGTGAGCCCGAAGGGCGAACAGAGCGGGGCAGACCCAAAGGAAAGGATGCAGCAGGAAGACTAGAAAAACAATCTATATAGTGGATGGTAAGAACAGAAGAAGGTAAGTAAGGAAGGCAGAGGTTGTGGGTGTAAGGATAGGAAGAATAAGAGGCTGTAAGGAGAAAAGGCTAGTACAGGGCTAGAGGTGAAGAAGAGGGGGGAAAATACTGTGGTTTGTCTAAAGAAAGTTGGGCGAAGTAATAAGTAACTTAAAGGTGGGAGTAGACTGCCCTCTGGTGATCGAAACCTATAGTGACAGTGATTGGAGATCACAGTAGAAGGCTGTTAGTGGAAAATAATTCAGAAGGGAAGGGCTTGAGGGTGTCGGAAATACAACAAGACTGTGGTAATTTTGGTAAGGGAGGATGCGGAGTGCAAGAGAGCAATTGGAGGGGGTATGGCTGCTGGTAGTTCTGGCAGTTTAAAGTAGACACCTAACAAGTATCATAACGTTAACCCATACAAATAGAGATAATAGAACCTTATTTAACATACAATCTTAGTTTGTCTTGGAGATTCTGTCCCGGGGAATACTTCTACCCAGGCAAGGAGAGACACAAGCAAGGTGTGGTAGGAGAATATAGTTGGTCTTTGAAGTCCAGCAGGGCCCAACAGGATGTAGGAAAATTAGGTAGAAGTAGTTTGCACAACTGGAGAAAAACAAAAATAAAGGGAGAAGAAGGTTATTTAGAATACTGGATATCTAACAGAAGAGAAAGCAGGTTAGTTAGTAAAATTAAGAGCAGAGCACATAAGCTAATCAAAATAACAAAATGTTAGCATCAGGTGTACAATCTTCAGAATCTAGGCACAAGCATTAAACATATTATCTTTTAGTAAGAAAAACAATTAAACAAAGCAGCTATATTTAAAACATTGCACAGCAAGTTAGGAGCAAACACCTTAGCTGGTCTAACATAAAAATATTAGCATCAGGTGTAGTATCTTCAGAAAACTAGGCACAAGCATTTGACCTTTCCCTTATATTAAGAGAAAAATATTTAGCCAATGCAGCCATATTTACAACATAGTAGCAAAGACCATACTATTACAAAGCAAAATAAAGTAACTAGAATTAAGCTACTAAACTAAAAATAGTATGGCAATTACGGTCAATTCATTGAAGCTAGAGTTAGATTACAGTGGGAACATGTCAGTTATTTTGGAACATCGGGTAATATTTCAACAGTATTTCAATTTGATACTAGGTGTAAGAACATTTTAGCTATATTGCAACACCAGGTAATATTTCATGATACAAGGCATAAGACAGAGAATAAAGGTATTTATCCTTTTAGAATTTGCATACTCTGTCAATGTAGAAATTATGACTAATAAAACGATTTTATTGCCGCTACAGCAGCAAAGCGTTTGCTGCTAATAATAGAGATAGGAACAGTCCTACTTAGTTGGCTATCAGCGACGCTATTGCCGCGATCGCAGGCGGCCTAATATGTCAGTAAGAGGGGATGCAATTTAGGAGGAATAACAGCGTTAGCTCTAGGAACACGAGGGCAGGTCTAGCATGTGAGCGAGTCCAGCTGGCGAGCGCAGGATACAGCTATTGCTGTTATCTATTAACGTCTAGCATTGTGTGGCGTATTCTAGGGCAGACCATTGGGAGATAAATCCAATTCCATTAACAGAGCGGTAAGCCACTACAGAAACAAGACTAATTGCAACAGAAAAACATCGACAACACGTTATTGGCGTGTGTAAGTGCAGGAGTAACTGTAAAAGCATTAGCGTGGCTACCCTAGAGGGCTAGGACAGGCTGGAGGATTAGTTGGCGGCTCAGGCGCAAAGATGGTACAACACTATTAAGTGGAACAGACAATACTAGCAGTTGCAGATACACTTGCGATGCAAAAACACTATGAAGGTGATAACGCAGGTCAGGTTTCTAACATTGCAAAATTTAAATATAGGAGCCGCGATAAGCGACAGACAGATAAATTACATAATAGGCACAGGGCAGGTTCGTAAGTGTTACAGTTCACACATCTGTGTTACAATACATGGTCATCTACAAAAAATGCCAAAAACAAATGTAACAGAGGTAACAGATGCACACTTATTTTTATTGTTATTTCTTTGGCTAAAAGTGTTTTGCCAGTTCTTGGAAGGGGGGGGGGTGTTTGCCTTTTCACAATTGTAGTGTAGGTGTGGACAGACAACAGTATGTGTTTTCAGATAAGGATTCTGGTAGAGACAGTGATAATTATCCTCAGTCAGGAATCCATTCCCTAGAACTCTTACCACTTCAAATAGTGAACTTGAAGTTAATCCTAGATAAGTTTTTGTTTTGCTGATTCTGTTGCTTGACTCCGGGACAGTTTTGCTTCGTAGCAAACAGGGGCTGTCCCAGAAATGAGCAAATGTTGTAATCTATTAGAGGATGAGTTTTCTAAATCTGCATCTATTCCTCCCATTTTGCCATCTCTAGAAGACTTGTTTAAAGTTGTCTGCAAGGCTTCTGACTCTCTGGCTGTAGTTTCAAAGAAAGCTGATAAGCAGTAAAGGGTCTATTCAGATTATAAGTGTCTATTCTTAACTATCAGATGAACTTCTGCAGTAACTTTAGCATCAGCAGCTAACAAGAAATCTTTGGTTTCCTCTAACCCAGTACCCACTGATAAGGAGGGCAACTGGTTATACATACAAGATAAGAGACTGTTTGCTTCTAGTATGTTAGCCTTTAGGATTTTGAATTATCAGGACTATACGTGGACATTTATTCTAAAATGTGCTTATAGTTTGGAAGAATTTGCTGCTTCACCGTCTCTATGAGGTAGCTCATATTTAAATCATATTGTTAATAAACTGACTCAAGTTTCTAAACATACTCCGAAACGTTTGTATGTGAATGTGCTGACATAGAGATTCTGTTTCTGTAGTGTGGAGATTAGTTTGGTTGTGTAGAAAGAATTTTTATAATGATTTGAAGTCTGACATTTTTATTTCTCCACTTTTCCTGGATCTAGTGTTTGGGCCTGCTGTTATACAAATCCTTAAAACAGTGGGACAGCAAAGACAAATTTATATGCAGAGTTTCTAAGATTTTTCAGGTAGCCAGGTTCTACCCTACAAAGACACTTCTCAATCCTTCAGAGGGAAGAACAAACAGAGATCCCATCCCAGCCTAATAACAAGCAGGCCCCCAAAGGAAAATGTCAGGAGAATAACTCTTCCAGACCAAATAAAGAATATAACTTTGCCAAGAAGTCTCAAGCTCTAACTAATGAACAACTTTGCTCGGAACCTGATCAATTTAGGACTACACACTCGTGTGTTAGCCTTTTCTGTGTTTATTTACTGTATTATTGCATTGTTTAGACTGTTTCAACAAAAAAAAATACTATCTTATTTGCTCATTTCCCACCTTTCCTAGCCAGTCCATATCCCAGGCTTTGCTTGTCTCAGGACTTATTTTCTGTGTTCAAAGCTATCCAGACCTTGCTGTGGTGGAGGGAAGTCCTACTGCTTACCAGTGGGAGTGTTGAGCATTGTACTACCTATCTAATGCTGGAGGAGTGGTTTCGGCTCTGAAATTGTAATTTTATTGGCCTTTTTGGGCAGAATTCTATCCCTTTCAACTTTCTGGCTTAAAAATGCGTGTGCTACAGTTAAACTATTCTAGATGACAGAAAGTCTGCTCTTCAAATTTTCCCTTAGAATTGGCTGGTTTCTCAGTAGCAGCACTAAAATCTGAACCCCTGTGACTAGCACTTGCTCTAGAACATGCTGGAAAGCACTAGGAAGCCTGAAACTGATACAAGCATTCAACTCTCCTTGTCAATAAGGAGAAATTAATCGTAAGCACTAAACAGCCTATAATTGCAAATTACCTTGCAAAGGTAAGGGAAAACAGCTCTTAAACTTTACAAAAAAAGCACCTAAACAGGCATGCCCAAGGGTCAGCTTCCAGTGATTTCTCCTGTCCACCTGGTGAATCTGGGCATACTAGGGCAATGCGGCAACTGCCTCATGTACACAGATAATCCTCTCCTCCTACCACCCAACACTACAACCTGCGAGAGATGCACTTACATAGCCAAACTGGAAGCAAAGCTCTCTCAGGCCAAGATTGTGCTAGACAGTCAAGAGGCGAAGGTTAACATCTGCACTACACCTCAAGCAACTCATAGCCCTTCAAAACCCACACCATCAACACCCACACATAGCAACACTTAAACCCACATATGCGGAGGCCCTTAACATTAACCTGCCCAAGCAACAAGGACCTCCGAAGCTGAAACGCAAACAAACACCAGTCACAACCAAAGTGACACATAGGTCACAACACCAGTGTGCCACCCAACAACAGCCTCTAAGGCAAGACAGTGTACCCAACACTTTAGTCATAGGTGACTCTATAGTCAGGCACACTGATGTCCCACTCACCAGGCTGAACAAGTAGAAAATTACAGTCAGCTGCCTGTCGGGTGCCAGGATCCGCCACATAACGCATGCACTCAAGTCACTCCACAACAAGTACAAATATGACTCTGTCATTGTCCATGCTGGAGTGAATGACTTGAGATGTACTTCCCTGGACTACATGAAAAGAGACATGGAAGAGCTCTTGGATCATGTGGTTCACGCAGGTATGACCCTAGCCCTGAGTGGAATCCTGCCTTCGCCCAGAATGATACCACAGTATAGGGATAAAATGATTGACTTCAACAATTGGCTAAGCTTCTGGTGTCATTCAAAGGGGATCCAGTGTCTGTCTGCCTGGGAAGACATGATCGACAAACCATGATGCTTTGCCAGAGATGGTCTGCACCTGTCATCCCTGGGATTTTGGTTACTGGCTAAAGCTCTTGCCACCCCTATAGTGCCTTTTTTAGGCAAGGTTCAAAGGATAAAACCACCACCGTAATGGATACAAGCATGCAAAATCTGAAGGTAATGCTACTCAATGCTAGAAGTCTAAACCTCAAAATGCACTCTCTCGAGGCACTCCTAAAAATGGAGAACATCGATATCTGTGCAGTAACTGAGACCTGGGTCAAGGCTCCAGAGAGCACCACTGCAATACCAGGCTACAACTCTTACCACACTTTTTGGCCACAAAACCAAGACTGAAACAGTAAAGGTGGAGGAGTGTCCATATTTACCAAGGATATTCACACCTCCAGGCTAGTTGCCCAACACAATGCATCTGAAATTCTCCAGGTGCAACTAACACTAGGTAAGACTGCAATCCAAATTGTAATTTGCTACAGATCCCCCACCATGCCCCAAGATTCTCACTACACCTTTCTAAACATACTGGAAAATATTAAGATACAGCATTCTGGAAAATATTAAGATACAACCAAACACTCTAATACTGGGTGATTTCAACTACCCTGCCATTAACTGGGAAAACTACTCGGGTACCAACTCCTTTTCCCAACTGTTCTTGGAATTCATAAATTCCAACGCCCTGGATCAACTAATCCATTGTCCCACCAGGGGCTTCAGTATCCTAGACCTGGTCATTACCAACATGGGAGATGGATGCTTCACACCAGTGGTCACCCCTCATTAGTCAAGTCTGACCATAAGCAAATCACCCTTGACATCCACATCCCACCCCCACCCCGCAGTAAGAAAACCTCCTTAAAAAACTTCTCCAAAGCCACCTTCATGCTACTGAAGTCAGAAGTGACAAACTTCACGACACCTATGCAGATGAGATCTGAAAGTTCGACTGCAGCATCCTACACTAAGGCACTGTACGAGAACATCCACTCATGCATGAATCATGCCATACCAAAAGATGCTCTCCTCCAAAAAAGGAAGCCAATCTGGTGGTCCTCTGCTATAAACAAACTATACAACAGAAGGAAGAAACTATTGCAGAAAAGAGGAAAATCCCAGGATGCAAAACACTCCCTCACCAGCCTCAGTAAGAAGCTGAGATCCCTCATAAAATCCTCAAAAGCTAGTTACGAAAATAAAATTTCCAAAGACAACCATAAGGCATTCTATAGTTATGTCAAGAATCTAAATGGCAATGCTCAGATCTGCTCTGAGCTACAACAGAATGGCATTAAATATAGTGATCCAAGGATATTGCCAATATCCTGGCAGATCGATTTAGTGCCAACTTCACCCCCCCCTCACCCCCTAAAGGGCCCATCTCAATACCAAAAGATTGCCAAATTCTGGTAATCACGGCCACACAGGTAGAAACCGCACTGTCCAAAGCTAAGAATACAGCATCCATGGGACCATATGACATCCCAGGCTGTGTACTACATGAACTACAAAATGAACTGGCACCTCACCTAAGTGTCATGTTTAATCATAGCCTCACCTCAGGTTTTGTGCCCACTGAGTGGTGCACAGCTACAGTTATCCCACTTCACAAGGTAGGATCCACCTTGGATCCCGGGAACTACCATTCCCATCACTCTGACAAGCCTGATCTCTAAGGGCATGGAACGCATTATCATGGAACTTATAAACAAAGACATTGGCAACCTTCAAACACTGGACCCCACCCAGTTTGGGTTTGTGAAGGGCCAAACTTGTCTCCTGAATCTGATTGACTTCTTCTAATCAGTCTCCAGAGCTGTGGACGAGGGTAAGGCGGTCCACACAGCCTATCTGGACCTCGCCAAGGCCTTCGACACCATCCCTCACTCTGGAATCATAGATAAACTTACTGAGCTGGGCATGTATCCCTACGTCACTCATTGGGTTGCCAACTGGCTTACTGACAGAACCCAGACTGTAAATGTAGCCAACTCCAGATCCATTTCCAGACAAGTGACAAGTGGAGTACCTCAGGGTTCATTCCTGGGACCACTCTTGTTTAGCACCTACTTCTCTGAAGTACAGGCCAACACTAAGGGACCCTGGCTAACAAAGTTCGCAGATGACTGCAAACTGGGAGCCATTATTGAATCCCCAAATGTTGTGGATATTCTACAAAAGGGCCTTACAGAAACAGATGCCTGGTGCCAGAGCCATGGGCTCAAGTTTAATGCCAAGAAATGTATAGTTATCCCCTTTGGAAAAAAAAACATGTACCCATGAATTACCACAAAGGTGGCAGTACACTAAACATCAAAAGTGTGATGAGAGACTTAGGGACACAGGTGGACAGTTGTCTCACTTTCGATAACCACATCACCACAACAGTCAGGAAATCCTTCTCTGTGGCACACCTCATCACTAAGGGCTTTTCATCCAGAAAAAAAGGAGATCATTGTCCCACTGTACTCATCCCTCATTAGACCTATTATAGAGTATAATGCCCCGTTTGGTATGTACCTCACAAGACATCTGCAACAACTGGAAAGGCCACAGAAATACCTCAATAAAAGAATCACAGGCCTAAAGCAGATGCCATATGCTGACCTTCTAAAAAAACTCCAGCTATACTCTGTGGCATATTGTCTACTCAGAGGCGATCTCTGCTTAACATACAAGGGCTTATCAAACCCTGAGCTGTTGGACATGCTCCACTTAAAGAAATCCCAATCCCTCAGAGCCACACGCTCCAGGGATCTAAACCTTGTCATCACAATGAACAAAACATGCTGGAGGGATAGTTTCCTGACCCAGAGACTCCCCATACTCTGAAATAGACAACCCATACATGTCAAGCAGAGCACCTCATTGACCCTCTTCAAAAGGAACCTTGATGATTGGATGGGAGATAGGAAATTCACCCCGGGGATCATGTCAGTCACCCTGCTAGACAGGGGTCCAGAGACGTAAATATTGTGGGAAGAAATATCCAGAGAATTGTTATGGCTAGGCTTGTATAGGCCCTTGGGCCGTTAGCCTAGTACCAACCTATGAACCTGTTTGCCTACACTTTATGCCACAGTTTGTCTACCTCGCTCACATCAACCGACCCTCTGCCCCTTAGCATAGGGTTAGAAGATTTCAGACAGATGGGTGTTGAAGGTTATTCAGGAAAGATTGACTTGATAATGGATGAAGTCTCGTCTTCCTCCTTTCAGGGCAATCCCACCACATCCACCATCCCTTACAGACCTGTTTCTACCTGTGCCACAACATATGTGAAAAGCAGAGGTTATAGAAACAGCATTTGCAAATCACCGAGGCAAGGGTTTTTATTCCAGAATATTTTTGGTACAAAGAAGCACACATGGAGACTGGTTAGATCTGTCTTTTCTCAACCTTTATGTGAGACTTCCAAAATTCAAGATGTTAACCCTACAATCAGTGCTTGCACTGCTTCCAGAACATTGTGTTATGGTAACACTAGATCTCAGAGATGCTTACCATCACACACTCGTTGCTCAGTTTCAAGAAATGTCTAAGGTTTGTTTTATCTGTATTACATTATCAGTTTTGTACATTACTTATTGAGCTTTCCACTACACCTCAAGTGTTCACAAAATGCTTAGCCCCAGTGGTGGCTAACTGAAGATTGCAAGGCATTTACATTTTTCCTTATTTAGATGACTTGCTTATTTGTGCAGATGTTTGGAGTCCCTAACAAAGATGCCCGACCTCTTGTCACATCTGGGATTTCCCTTGAACCTACAAAAGTCTTGTCTCACATTCTCTCTTGAAATTGTCTTTTTTGAGCGTCTGATAGACGCACTTAGAAAAAAAGACATTCCTTCCAAAAGAAAAAGTAATGGCTTACTATAAAATCTTTCTGAGTTCTTTTCAACAGCTTCAGGCCCTGGCAAGAGAATTTCTCAGGATTCTAGTTCCTCGTGGAATCCATGATACCTCTTACATATTACACAACAGAAAAATCCAGTGGTACCTTAAAAAAATCTTGAACCATTACCTACATGCTTTGGAGTTTGATTCCCATACTGGGGTTTTTAAGGTAAGAATTGCAGTGGTGGAGAGATCAAGTGATTCTTAGTCCTGGACTCCATTTCTCTCTTCCAACCCCAGCTCAGTTTGTTCAGACAGACTGTTCAAATTATTCTTGGTGTGCAGGTTTCCATGGGCATAAAAGTGAAAGATCTGTGGGACAAGGCAAAGCACGTAAACATCCAGGAAATGTTAGCAGTGATTTATGCTTTGAACACTCTACACCATCTATGGGTTCTGGGCCATTTAAAGGTAGTTGCAGACAATATTGCAGTGATGTGGTATCTCAGCAAACAAGGATGTACAAGGTCATACCCTGTTTGACAGGTGGCAAAGATGGCTTGGGACTTAGCGCCTTAGCATTCTCTGATTCTTCATGCTGCCTACATTTCATCAGAGCAACACATTGTGGCAGACAGACACATCACATCATATCCTGAGCAGACGCTTATGAGTGGTAACTCAGTGCAAGCATGTTCCAGGGTTTGGTCCAGATGTGGGGAGCACATCCAGTAAATCTGTTTGCCTCCTTCAAAACAGACAACTAGAAAAATTATGTTGAAGACATCCTTTAGCCAAGCATGGAGAAGAGATGCTATCTAATTCCCTTATTCGGGAATATTCCTGTCTGCTTTTCCCCCCTTTCCAGTGATTGTAAAGACACTTCTAAAGATTCAGAAGGAATTTTCAAAAATCATTGAGTCGATTCCCTTTTATCCCAGGAAAATTGGTTCTCTCTTATTATGGAATTTTCCAGGAGCACTTGCCGCAAGCTTCCTTGCAGATTTGATCTACTCATACAGCACAAGGGGAATTTGATACACCCCAACATGAATCAACTGTAACTGACAGCCAGGATGACTCAATTTTAATACCTATTGAGTACCTTTCTCATGAGGACATTCTACAGTTACTAAAGGAGGCAGGAAAACCTGCTACTAGAAAGTCTTATGTTGGCAAGTGGAAGAGATTTTGTAGTTGTTTTCTTGCCAACCACAGAGGTCCTGAAAGGGGAAGTAGCACCTCTGGTTCTCAGATATTTGTGTGTTGTACATAAGGATGACTTGTCATAGGTTCCATTAAGGTGCATCTTGCAGCTGTCTCAGCTTGCCTGCCTGAGGATCAATCTGTTTTGTCTATGTTTGTGGTCTAACAGTTTCTGAAAGGATTGCTGCACTTCAGACCCCTCGCAAGCAAATTCCTCCTCATTGGGATATCTTTCTTGTTCTAGATAAACTGACCTAAACCAACTTTTGAACTGGTGTTTCAGGCGGACATGTTGTTCATTAATTGGAAATCTGTTTTCCTTGTTCTGACATCTGCAAGGTGACTATCTGAATTGCAAGCTGTCAAGATGGATGAATCCTGTCTTGTTTTCCACAGTCACACTATACACAAATCCTTCATTCATGCCAAAACGTGTTTCTTATTTTGCCTTAAATCGTCATCAGTCTCCTTCCCAAAGCCAAAACACAAAAACTGATTCTATATACATTGGATATGCATAGGCAGCTCAGGAACTACCTTGACAAAACCAAGTCCTTTAGGAAGGCTGAACAAATGTTTGTTTCCTATGCTGGGCCTAAGAAAGGCCATCCCATGTCTAAAGAGACTGTATTCAAATGGTTGTCCTCTGCTATTTTTTGCTATTCCCACCATGATATTCCAGGCAAAGTTAAGGCACATTCTACCAAGGTTTTGTCTTCTTTGATGGTATATTGAAAAGGGGTGGACTCTAGAAATATTTTAGAGCTAGTAACTTGGTCCTCTGTTCATAACTTCAGAAAGCACTACAAACTTGCATTCATTGTGCAAGTCCAAGACAGGCTTTGTTAAGACTATTTTCCAGGGGCTCCTGGACTCTTAACAACCTACTCCCAGGTGGGGTAAGCATTGGGAATGTACCCATAAGCTACTGCAGCAGTGAGAATGAAGAATCTAGTACAGCTGGGTTAGTCCTACTTACCTGTGACAGGAGATATTCAAATTTCTTCACTACTGCAGAAGTTGCACTCATCCGCCATTCCCCTTTGTAGAGACCACCAGTGATATGGGTTCCTAGCTCTGCCAGCTAAATTGACTTTATCGGGACTATTTTTTTGTACTCTGTTTCTTGTTAATCCTGTTACCCTCTGAGTCACAGATGAGATACCAGACCTGACTCGAGCTTTTTGGATTACCTGTGTTTCCTTTGTAGATAGTTAAGGTGGTACACAACCTCCTTTGTTACAGTTGTTATTGTTGTTTCTGTTTGGATGATTTTTATGGGGATTATTGATTGTTGGCTCATGATGACTCTACCTTCCTTTTTCAGAGCAGTAAAATCCTCAAGGTTTACTTCACTTTGGTTGCTGATATACTTCCCTCCAAAAAGGTTGCAGCCTATCGGCAACAAGAGTGAGTGGGAGGGATGAGAGTTAGACCTTTGGCAAGTTGGCTGGGTTCTCTGTCTTTGGCAGATCACTGCCTGTATGCTACTGCAGCCATGATGAAATTCAGGCATCTACTGTTAATGGGCAAGTAAGACTTAAAAAGTTGTACTTTACCTCTCTGTGTAGAGGCAATTGCTCTAAATAAATTTCTACACCCACAAACTTTACTTGTCCTAAAGTTCGTTTTAGTCGTGCTAGAAATGCATTTTAGAGCATGTGTTCCTTCCTGAATGACAGCATCCATTCTTGTTCCATCTCTGTTTTTCTCCCAGATGTGAAAAACAACGTTCATGCTCTCAGTTAACTGATTACTGGCCTTATCAAAAAGTGCACCGGCTATCCTTACATGAGTAAACTAGATTGCACACTGTTATGTTTTATACAGAAGTGTTTAATACTGCTGGGAATGCATCCACTTGCAGATGTAGTCCCATTGATTTGTCAGACATTTATTTTCACTGAATGGCATTCTATTTTCCCTTTATGTATTAATTATAGTGTTTCTCATACAAATCTGTCTGGCTTCATTGTTCACTCATTTCCTGATTAATTGCCAGCATGTGTAGATAGACCATCTTCAGCTGCAGAACCTTGCAGGCAGAGAGAAAAACAACTATATGGACGATGCAGGGGTGCAGCAGTAGCATTGTAGCATCACAGCAAGAGGTTCTCCGGTTCGATTCTTGGCTGGGGTGCCTTCTGTGCGGAGTCTGCATGTCCTCCTTGCATTCGTGTGGGTTTCCTCCCACATTACAAAGATGTGCATCTGAAGCGTTTCTTTCCAGGCCTCTGCTGAAAACTGGCTTTGTTCTAAGTCAAACTTTCCTGGTTAGCAAATGTTAAAATAGTAAAAAAATAATAATAAAAAAATAAAAAATAAAATAATAGTTTTACAAATGCTGGGAAACTATAATTTTGTATAGGTTCATAGGTGATAACCAGGCTAACAGCCCTAGGAACCTTTTTTAAACATAGCTATGTTTACCCATTTATAAGTGAATGGATGCATTACCAAAGGGAAAACAGTTTGGGCTGGCCATATTTTACCATTTATACATGACCGGGCATATTACCCAGTGGGCATATAACTATATTGAGGTGGTAGAACATTTACAAGTTGCCTTTTTCCAGTAGAGGCATAGGTGCCAGTCCACTGGTAAATTTCCTATTCTCCTTTCATTGGTCAAGGTTGTATTTGAATAGGGACAAACTCTGCTTTACATGGATGGGAAGCACGTGCCATAGGATGTGTGGTCTGTAAGACTCATATCTGCCTTTCCAACACGTTCGGTTTATGTTGCAACCAAGGTTAAGGACTTCATACTGATGTTTCCTAATGCTGTTAAACTTACAGATGTGAAGCAAGTCCATCATTACAGGATCAGGTACTTCCTTGCAGACCAGGCATAAATCACCCGTCAGTAGTCTGTCAGAGACTGAGTATAGGGATAAATCTTTGAGGTTGTTTGTATATTCCATGTTGTTTATGCCCTGTTTTCTTTTTGTGAGGAACCTTTAGGGTGTTCCATTTCTTAAACACACTTGGTAAGGTACATACTGAAGGGGACATTGTATTCAGTCGGTCTGATGAGGGCAAAGTGTAGGAAGGCAATGATGTCTCTGGACCTGCGGGCCATACCCTTGCTTAAAAGTTGCTCAATATAGAATGATTTGCTTATAACAGTAGGCTCTTGATGGTCAAAGGGCAAGTCACTGTTCATACTTATTTCTAAGTCTCTAACTGCTTGATCAGGTCTTAGGAAAGTATCATCTGTGTGGTTATTAACAGGGTTGGCTGACTTAAAGGATACTTTTGTGCTTTTTTTTATGTTCCACTTTATTTAGGCCATGGTTTTTGCACCAATTATTGATGTGCAGCAAACATTCTTGAAGGATATTTGTATCCTTGGTAGATTCAATAACTGCACCAGCTTTACAGTCATCCATGGACTTGGTCAACCAGAGGCCTTTAACTTTAGAGCTAGCTTCTGAAAAAATAGAAACAAAAAAGAGCGGCCCCAGCTCCTAGTCCTAAGGGGCTCCACTGTTAGCTGGTCTTTTTGTGGAGGTAGCATCTCCTATCCTGACTTCCAGTGTGTTTATCTATGGGGCCAGGTGGCTATCCAGCAGGTGACGTAGGGGTTTACACTTTGTTTCAGGAGTTTGTCAATAATGCCCGATGGAGACTAGTGATGAATGCCTTGGCCAGCTCAAGATATGCAGTTTTTGCCCTTCTTCATAGTGTTGGTACACTATCTCAGAAATGTCTAGAGTTTGAGGAGGCACGATCTGCCTTTGATGAATCCAAACTGTGCTGGATCCAGTGTCTGAGAATGTCCTGTGTTTTTATTTGTAGTATCCATGATGATTCTTTCCATTATCTTGCAGACAAGACTAGGCAGACTTATGGGTCTGTAGTTACCTGGGTCAGTAGATAGCCTGCCGTTATGCAGAGGAATAACTGATTTAGTCCTCAATTTTGGTGCTCATGAAGACAGTTTGGAAAATAAGGATGAAAAGTGATTCTAGATCACTCAGTCACTTTAGTGATTAAAGACATGCTTTCCATTTTCTAGTCTAGTCTCAGAAAAAGAAAGACTGCTTCCCTTGTCAGTAACACACACCAGAAATGATAGTCTGCACCTCCACTTGTATACTACCAGGAGAAACCGCAATAATTTAATGTGCACATGTGATCAGTATATTTCCACACCCCCTCTCAGCTCAATATCACAACACTGTACTGCTTATATCCTGCCTTTATCTTTGTATAGTGTAATCCTAGATACATTATAGTCAAGAAGAGGAACTACATCACTAGCATAAACAACAGTCAACTGATCAGATTCACCCCCACCTCACATATAAATATTATCTGTTTGCTGTAAGAACTACTGTACAATTTAGCATTCAGTTTATTTCAAAACATTTGTTGTAGATGCATTATTAAGAAAAAAACTGTTTATTTACACTAAAAAAAAAAGAAAAATCTGTGGTATCCCTCAAAGTCTCAGAAAACCCAGTGTGCAACCTGTACTGGTTCAAAATCAAACCAAGCAGAAACTTCACAGTGTGGAGGGTGTGTGAAGTTCAGTCCTTGAACTATATTATACACCTAGTTCACTAATAAAATTCGAACTTTAAAAGTATGTACTACAAAATAAAATAGTTGGTAGTCCACAGTTGAGCTGAAAATGGAATATCCTTTATTGAAACACACAAACAAGTGATCCTAGTTGAATATAATGAAAAGCATTAAAGACATTCATTATTTAATGTATATATAATCAGGTGATTTGGAGCAAGGGAGTGGTTACAGCAGGTGCTTCTGTTAAGATCAATAAAAGCATTAAACTAATTACTTTTTCCAAGTCACCCTTCCCCCTTAAGGGATAAATTATCTTCTCTTCGAAGCACAGTGAATAGTCAATCTGATGTTGTCAGTCTTCAGTTATTCTTGACAGTTGGTAATGGGGAATTTGGTTTCGATCCTCAGAACTGGCTCAGCCGTTATACAGCTTGTGCCAGCCAAAAACTCTCGAACCAAGTCTCTACCCACAGTGCCTCACCTCAGATCTCATTTGCCGCTTTGCCAGCAAGACGTGTCAGCCTTTCTGTCAGCTAAGTGTTTTATAATTTCTAAATTTCTTGAGATAGTTTAAAAATTTTTCTCTCTAATTCTCCTATTTCTATCTGTTGGGAGATCTTCCTCCTTCCTTACTTTTCCCATTCACGTGTGTGTGTGTGTGTGTGTGTGTGTGTGTGTGTGTGTGTGTGTGTGTGTGTGTGTGTGTGTGTGTGTGTGTGTGTGTATCTTATCGGACGTGTTTTGTTTCTCGCCCTGTACTAGTTTAATTATGTCTGATAAACTAGCTATGACTGATAAACCGTCTAAAGGCATGTCAAGATTTAAACGTTGCCAAGACTGTGATAGAAAGATGCATAATTCTGACAGACATCTTTCATGCATCTACTAATTAGGTGTGCCTTATTTGGATTTGGATTATGTAATGTGTTCAGTCAGAGAACCTTAGCAATGTGCAGGAATAAGCTGTTGCTTAAAGTCTTCTTAAATCCTTTTTAGTGAAGCCTTGACCAAGGCCAACACGAAAAAAGATTTACTGAAAAAGAAAAGCCTTTTGGTACTGACATCACCCTCGGATCCAGAGGCTCCTAAATGTAAACCCTCAGTTCCGCACTCTTCGGAACTGACTGCTAAGGTTCCAAGTCTTCAATCTAGTGCCTCCTTAACACTGTCAACTTCAACAGTGCTAAAAACATCCTTGACAGTGGCAGCCTCTATAGGTTCTGGCTCAGTGCCAACTTCACCTACTGCTTAACAAATATTTACTTTGGCACCGCCACAGACACAGCCCACTCTTTCACCGCTGAAGCCTATTTTGGAAATGTCCAGGATGAGGTATTCCCCAACTGTAGACACTTTCATGGGCGAACTACCTAGTAAATTCATTGAAAGACCACAGTCTCCTTCAGCCTTTTCAGTACGATCCTTCATGTGTATTTCAGAGTTGGATGCCGTAAGGTTGGTGGATCAACTGTTGCTGGCCAGAGGTATTCCTGCCCCTTCTCAGGTTTCTCTCCCATCTGGATTGGAGACCTATTCTCCCAGGATTCCTACCTATCCTCCTTATATGTTCATAGGTGTTTACTAGGCTAATGACCACAAGGGCCTTTTTAAGCCTAGCCATGCATCCCAAATCTCTACCATTGATAAGTGTAAGCATGGGCCTAAGAGATGAACCATTTACAGGTTACCTCTGTCCATTAAAGACATAGGTGCCAAACCAGGGATGAATTTCCAGTTTCCCATCCAGTTTTCCAAGTTACACTTGAAATGGATTAGGGAGGAACTCTGCTTCACATGGATAGGGAGCCTGATCCATAGACGGGGTAGTCTCTGGGATACATACCTATCTCTCCAGCAGGTCCTATTTATGTCACAGACCAGGTTTAAGTCTTTAGAACAGGTAATTCTGGTGCTGTTTGTTTTGTGGATATGCAGGAGGTCGATCAGAGTGGGGTCTGGCAATGCCCTGTATGCTAGGCATAGATCTTCCCTCAAAAGCCTGTAGGGGACAGAATACAGAGATAGGGCCTTGAGTTAGTCTGCATAGGACATATTACTTACTCCCTATATTCTTTTTAGCGAGGAACCTCTGTGGACATTCCAGTTGTTGGATATGCCTGGTTAGGTACATACCAAAGGGGGGACAATGTACTCAATGATAGGTCTGATGAATGCCAAATACAGTGGAACAGTGACTTCCTTGGACTTAGATGTCATACTTTTATTTATAAGTTGCACAACATAGAATGATTTCCTCACCACTGTAGAAACATGATGATCAAGGGCTAGATTACTATCTATGTGTGTCCCTAAGTCCCTGACTACTGGGTCAACTGTAAGGGGTGCGTAGTCAGTATGATAGTTACCAGGGACGGATGATTTCCAACAGGATACTATTATGCATTTCTTGGCATTTAGTCCATGGCTCTGAATGCAAGTGTTTGTATCAGCCCCTCCTGGAGAACATTTGTGTCAGTGTGAGAGTCAATGACAGCTCCTAATTTGCATTCATCTGCAAATTTAGTCAGCCAGAGACCACTTACATTGATCTTGACTTCTGAGAAGTAAATGCCAAAAAAGAGCCATCCAAGGACTGATCCCTGAGGTACTCCACTTATGACTGGCCTCTTTGTAGAGGTGGACTCCCCAATTCTAACTTCCTGGGTCCTGTCTGTTAGCCAGTTGGCTATCCACCAGGGTGACATATGGGTTCGTACCTAACCTTTTGAGTTTGTCATCAATACCCAAGTGGGGTATTGTGTCACATGCCTTGGCCAGGTCAAGGTAAGCAGTGTGAACAACTTTGCCCTCATCCATTGCTTTGGTGACCTTTTCAAAGAAGTCCACAAGGTTGCGTAGGGATGATCTTCAGCTGCAGTTTCAGAGCCCAGCACATCGATACCCCTAGTGCCGGTTGTTTCGGTGCCATTAGGTGTGTTTACCTTCACACCAGATGATGCTCTGAAACTGTTGGTTCCTGCTTTGGAGTCATATGAGTCTTGGGTCAGAGAACCCTCCATTGGTTCCGTGGCTTCCAGTTCAGCACCTAGTTTGAGTATGGTGTTGATCTTGGTTCCAAAAACTTTGATGGTTTTGGGTCCTTCCCTGGCTTCAGCCTTGGAGGGAAGTCCCTTGGAGCGGTGTGTGACCTCATTTCCTAGGTGGTCCTTCTCGGTTTTGGGCTCCAACTCCTCTTCAGGGGGTACTGCCTTTCGGGTTATGGAGAGGCCCTTAGCCTTCACGGGCTCCCAGCTGGCCCCACCCACATTGGAGTGCCATATTTCCATATCCTCTATTCCAGAGTTGACACCAATCTGTACAACAGGACAGTGAGCACCGAAGCTTCAAGTTGCCCGGATACAGGGCCCCTCCTCTTCTAAGTCCTGCCTGGAGATTCAAATTGAGCAGCCACCTCAAAAGAGGACATAGAAGAGGAATCATCTGGATTCCCCTGAAGAATCCATCACAGAGGACACTGATTTCGATGAAGGGGAGGGTTCCCCACAGTCACTCACTGAGGTTGTCTCTTTTGGAGACATCCAGTTTACTCCTCTGTTTCAGAATTTCTAGGAAGTCCCAAGACCTGTCGTCAGAGGAAACTGTGTACTTGCAAGCCTTCGATGCCTGACCATCTACCTCCTGGGTGTCCCCACCTGCTGATGACCTCATCAACCTAATTGAGCAGCGGGCTTGGATGACTTCTGATGCCATAGAGTCCATTCCCCGGAGAACTGACAAAATATTATCACCACCAGAAGACTACCAGTATTGGACTAAAGGTTTACTAGTAGATGCTATGGTGGTGGCGGCTGCCACCAAAAAGGAACTAGCCAATGAGAGTCCTTCTGTTCTTTCTCCTAACAAGGCATCTTGGATGATGTGCAGGTTCTTCATCTATCTTTGCACTTAGATCCTTAAACTTTATGGCACACTTTACTAGACTCCAGCGAGACCTGATTAAGGAATTATCAGAAACTCTAGCTGGGGCTGTGTCCAGCGAGGTACAAGATAAGGTTGCTTCACAGCTAGCCACCCTGGAGTCTGTATCAAAGTCTTCCATGCAATTCGTTGCCCATGCAGCTGAAGGGATGACCAGTGCAGCAGGTTCCGGCATTGACATTAGGCGACACACCTGGATGCGCTTATGTGATTTCTCTGAGCCCATTCAAGTTTTCCTTCGTCAGCACTCCATTTGATGGGTATTCCCTGTTCGGCCATAAAGTAAAGGGCACACTAGCTAGGTGTGAAAAGGATGGTAAGACCCTGTCTGCCATGGGCATTTGTTTTTCCACCCCTCAACGATCCTTCTCCAGGAATCAGAGGAGTAGGAAAATGTGGCTCAAGAAGTCCAAGGGACCTTTCCATGACACATGTGGCACCAGCTCCTCTTGAAGCAAAGGGGGATCTCAGATGAAAGACACCGACCCTGAGGCAGAGGTGGCCCATGAAACCAGGGTCTGGAGATTTCTTCTCTGGACAAGCCCTACCAGCTCTCCTGAAAGGAAACCAGATTGCTTACCTCTGGAAGCAGTCTGGGGGGGGACTTTCTCTGCACCTGTCAGCCTGGTGACAAATAGCATCCGATTCTTGGGTGAAGAAAATCTTTGTCAGAGGCTACAGTATCCCCTTCAGCATAATTCCATGTTCTCGAAGAAAAGTTCCTGATGTTCCACCCCATAAGAAGGATCAAGCCACCAAAGAAATACAAAGGCTGCTGCAAAAATAGAGTCATCCAAGAAGTTCCACCAGACCAGTTATAATCCAGGTTTTAGTCAAGATTTTTTTTAGTGCCAAAAAAGCCATGAGACTCTAGGCCAGTACTAGATCTCCGCCTTCTAAACAAGTTTGTCCAGCAGACAAAATTCCAGATGTTCACGTTTCAATCTATTCTCCCCTTTCTAGAGAAAGACAATTGGATGTGCTCTATAGACCTTCAAGATGCGTATTATCACATAAAAATAGACAAGCGCTCAAGAAGGTTCCTAAGTCCCTAAGCAATACAATGAACTATGAGAAATCTCAGCTGTCCCCACTCAAGACTTGGAGTACATCAGGGCATGACTCGATACAGTCTCCTGCTTAGCCTGTCTACCCCTTCACAGACTATAAAAGATAAGATGCCAAGTCCAATCGATTTTACCAAAATGAAAAGTGCCTGCTGTTCTTGTTCTTCAAACCATGGGTTCCATGGCAGGAGCTGTCACCCTAGCTCCCATGGCACAGTTTCAGTTGAGAACACTTCAGTGGCTTCTAGCATCACAGTGGTCCATACTTACTCATTTGTTAAGTGATCCGATCTTGATAACGAAAACTTGCAAGAAAGATCTGTCTTGGGGGATAGAGTCAGAAGCGATCCTTATGGGATGGCCTTTTGTTCCCCCACAGCCCAAGGCCATAGTGACCCCGGATGCCTCCCAGATGGGGTGAGGGTGCATTATCTGGGAAATGCAGTCCAAGGCTCTTGGTCTTCTCAAGAAGCCAACTTCCGCATCAGTGTCCTGGAGGTGAGAGCAGTGATCCTAGCTTTGTAAGCCTTTCAAAATGCTCTTCCTCCAGAAGCGGTTGCAATCCAGTCAGACAACATGTCGGTAGTCTGGTACATCAACAAACAAGGGAGAACCATATCCTACCCCCTCTGCCGGGAAGCTCTCAGAGTTTGGCAATGGGCAGTATCTTCCAACCGCTTTCTTGTGGCAATGCACACCCTGGGGAGTTCCAGTGTGATAGCGGACAAGTTGAACAGACGTATCCTACTGCTGTACGAGTGGTCTCTAAATATCAAAGTGGCAAAGCAAATATTTTGCTGATGGGACAAGCCTTGCTGCGACTTGTTTGCCTCCCCTGTAAACAACAACTGCAGCGTGCATACTTTGCCCTACTCCCTCCACAAGGAGAGTTACAGAGAGATGCTGTCCTCCTAGATTGGCCCCATCTCCTTTATGCATTCCCCTCCTCCCGTTCCCTTCATTCCCCTTTTTCTGAAGAAAGGCCAGAGGTTGCAATCTAGAGTAATCCTTACTATCCCATTCTGGCCCATGCAAGTTTGGTTTCCCTTCCTGTGGCCTCACTGGGTTCATCAACCTTGGATTCTAGACCCAGTTCCGGGTCTTCTGTCACACCCAGACCTTCACTCCCTAAAGCTTACGGCTTGGTTTTTCCAATTCCATTAATTGCCAGGCAATCTAATATTACTTTCCCTGTCCAAAAAATTCTTCTGGATTCTCGTAGACCATCCACCAGGAAATTGTATTCCAGTAAATGGAAAAGATTTTTCCTTTGGCCTTCTAAAAATAATTTGGATCCTTTTTCAGCCCTGGTTAAAAAATTTTAGATTCTCTAACCAACCTTTTTAATCAAGGAGCAACTGGATCAACCATTAAAGTTACCTTAGCAGCCATCTCTAATTTTCACAGGGGCTGTGATGACTGATCCTTAATTTCCCATCGCTATGCAAAGTGTTTCTTAAGGGAATCCTACATATCAAACCTCCATTCAAGGATCTTTTACCCCCATGGGATCTTACATTCATTTTGCAATATTTAGTGTTACCTCCCTTTGAGCCAGCTGCTATTTGTCATCTCAAGTTTTTTTCTTAGAAAACTCTTTCTAGTGGTCATTACTTCTGCCAGAAGGGTTTCAGAAATACAGGCACTTTGTGCGAAACCACCGTACATATTCTTCCATAAAGACAGAGTGTCCTTGAGGACTAATCCTTCATTCCTCCCTAAGGTGGTCTCCGAGGTTTTTCTTTCCAAATTTCTCTAACAAAGGCGAATACTGTCTACATCTGTTAGATGTCCACAGACAGCTGACATTTTATCTTGACAGGACTAAAGATTGTAGAACTTCAGACCAACTGTTTGTCTCCTTTTCAGGACCAAGGGTAGGTAAACCTGTTCCTAAGGTGACCCTATCTAGTTAAAAGATTGCACTGCCTTTATTTATGAACAAAACAATTGTGAAATACCTGTGCCTGTAAGGGCTCACAAGCCAGATCTGTTGCCACTTCAGCTGTTTTTCATCCCAAGGCCTCTCTGGATGAAATATGTGCACCCACAACTCGGGGAGCCCCTCATACCTTTATCACCCATTACAAATTGGATATTGTCTCCAGGGGAAGAGCATCCTTTGGCTCTACGGTTCTCAAGAATATCCTTCTATAAGGCCACCCAGGGTATAAGTAGCTGGAGACTCTGTCCCAACTGTCAAGAATAAGCAAAGATTGACAACGTCAGATAAAGAAGTTGTGCACTCACCATAAAATTCCATTTGTGTTGTTGATCTTCATTCATTCTTGACATCCCATCCTCCTTCCCCTTCCTTTGAGATTTCCTGGAGGTTCGTACCCTTGTCCTGGGATGGCATTAAAGTTTTTACCTTGGACATGGGTTCCTCTCGTTTATTATATTTACTTCATCTTGCTGTAATTTGAAAACTCGATCTGAGGTAACATACACAGGGGCATTGTGGGTAAAGACTTGGCTCGAGAGTTTGTGGCTGATGCAAGCTGTATAATGGCCGAGCCGGTTCCAAGGATCAGAACTGAATCCCCCATTACCAACTGTCAAGAATGAATGAAGATCGACAACACAGATGGAACATTATGGTGAGTGCCGAACTTTTTTTCCACAAACACTCTGGCATCCCCAATTATTAATACTTTTCCATTCTAGCACAGTTTAGTCAGGAGCAGCTCTTTCTGCTCATATGAGTATGTATGTACTACTGTAAGTCATGGCTACTTTCTCATGGCCAAATTTAGGACATACACATGGTATTCCTTTTCAGTTAAGAAATCCTGTTGTGGAATATTAGTCCATGTATTTATCTGTGCTTTCATGAAATTAATGAAAGTCTATTCCATCCAGTTTCTCTGGTGTAGCAGAAAATCTCAGGTTTTCTCTGCTTGTTCCGTCTTTTAACACTACTGTTTTTTTTTTTTTTTTTAACTTTCTTCTTGGACAGTCTCATATTCAGACAGTTTTTCCTTCATTTCAGCCTCAAATGTTTTGCAGTTTTTATCAGCTCATCTGAATAGCTACTAAAAGTATATTCTATTGTTGCCAACCTTTTGTCACGTCTGAATGGATTCGAGTTATTTTTTTTCTATAAATTATTGGAAACCATCTCCTGTACCATAGCTGAAATCTAAACTGCTTTTTTGTGAACAGCTGCAAGACTTTTCACCACCAGAGTGTTTTTCTGCTTGTTTTGTAGTTGATTTACTCTTACTTTCTCCAGGTTTATTCTTTGCTGGCGTGCAGGCATTGTAATGGCTAGCCAGTAACTGTATTTTACCCATATGGTCAACTTCCACTGGCAAATATATTTCTCTTTTCTTTTTCACACTGGGAGAGCTGTATTCAGGGTACTCTTCAGAGTGTAGCCATCTTGGAATTCCCTTGTGCAAGTTTGTATTTAAATGTTCTTGTATAGCTTTTCTTTTCTTATGGCTTGTAATTGCTCAATAGGTAGAAAGCAAACTGGCAGGCACAATGCCTAGGCATACTCTTCTATTCTGCTGCATGCCAAATGGTGATTCAGCAGGAGGCATGCCTCCCCTGTCATGTTCAGACTGTATTTTAGGTAGTTTAATGGTGCATTAAAGCACACTTCCTTGAACCATACAAATGTGGGAACTCATCTGAGAGTTACAGTCTGGTACAGAAGCAGAGTATCCTTTTATCTGGGTACCTCGGTTAAGGAGCAAGCTAGAGTTAACAGAAGGGTTACCTAAGAAAGATGGTGTGTTACAATCTGTATAGCCATTTGGCTATTACAGAAGACCCAGGATGTTAGGATAGGGAAGTCCACCTCTACAAAGAGGCTGGTCATTGCAGAATCCCTCAGGGTCCTGTGCTGGGTCCGCTCCTTTTTGGCATCTACTTCTTGGAGCTCAAGGCCAGTGTCAAGACTTCTGACTGACCACGTTTGCTGATTATTGCAAACTGTGAGCAGTCATAGAATCCCCTAAAGACACTGACATTTTCTGTGAATGGTTAACCCAGACAAATAACTGGTGCCACAACCACAGTTTAAAACTTATTGCAGAGAAATGCATAATACTACCCTTTGAAAACTCGGCTACCCCAGGAAGACACCTCATTGGTAGCACACCCCTAAGAGTAGACCCAGTAGTCAAGAGATTTGGGGACATGTGTAAACAGTGGCTTTTGACAAAAATGTGTCTGTGGTAGTAAGGAAGTCATTATTTGTTGCTTAAGCTTATCAGCAAGGATATGGCATCCAGGTCCAAGGAAGTTATCATTCCTTTGTATTCGGCCCTCATCAGACCCATTATTGAGTACAAAACCTCTTCAGTATGTACCTGACCAGGCACAAGCAAGAAATCAAGAAATGGAACATCCACAGAGGTTCCTGGCAAAAAGGATACATGGTGTAAATAACATTTCCCATGTGGATCACCTCAAAGCCCTTTCCCTACAGTCTGCCTCCTATAGATTGTTGAGGGGAAGTCTAACCTAGAATTCAAGACATCCTTGGATCCCGCTCTGATGGACCTTTTGCATATCTGCAAAACAAACAGCATCAGACCTACCAAGTACTTGGACCTAAACCTTGCCTGCCATATAAATAGGACTTGCTGGAGGGACAGGTGTGTGCCCCTGTGAATACCCCTCCTCTGGAACAGGCTTTCCATCCAGCTGAAGGAGAGGTCGTCCCTACCCCTAATCAAATGTAACCTAGATCACTGGATGGGAAATCAGAAATTCATCCCTGGTCTGGCTTCTATGTCTTTAACCCTAGAATATATCCCTAAATATCTAGGGCACTAAAAAAGTTTGTCAGATACATTTGGGAAGTATGGCTAAGCTTGTAAAGGCCCTTGTGGTTGGTAGACTAGTATGTACCTATGAATCTTTGTGTGTATGTATATATGTTGCAAGTTTTTTTAAGGTTTAGTTAAGACAATGATTTGTTACAAAGGAAAAAAAAAAAAAAGGATTGTATACCTCCAATCAGGAAATGTAAATGACAGCACTTCTTGACATCTCATTAAAAAAATACAGTGCTTCTAGGGTTCTCAGTTCCAAAATTAAACCAGACACAACCATTTGGCTTACATTTCCACAAAGCAGTACCTTTGGTATCTTTATACAGTCCACACAGCCTCTTCAGGAAGTAGGCTGTCATAGAATGTTTTGGCTGTAGGCCTTGACAAGGTCTTGATTCAAGCTCTTTCTCACAGGTAGTCCCCTTGTGCTCTCCATGATTCAGTTCAGACCGAGCTGACCTCTTTGCCTCTATGTACTTCCTTCCTGATTATCGTGCAAGTGAGGAACTTTATGAAGGCCTTGAAACTGGAAATCTCCCTTGTTAGCATGGTAATTAAGGGCTCACGCCTGACTAACAGTTGTAAGGATATGCTCATAGTTCACACTGCACCACACATTTAAAAGCACAGTACCCACTTTTTACATTTGACATATTACAACTCAGCACAAAACCCAAGGTTTTGGGCAAACAACAATGGGTCTGGTTAGACTGGTTATGTGGGTCACTGTGTATTGAAAGGGTTAAGGGGTATTGCCCACCAGCATAACTTCCTATTACTCCAGTGTGCCTACCTAGCTGTTGGAATGGGATGTGATCAAATTGAAGTGCCTTCCTAACAGACAGCACCTCACAGAAGGACTACTTTATAGTTACACAACTACTGAAAGAGAGTGTTTATCTCATTTCTGCAGTGCTCATCCTCCTACTCCTTACCTTGAATTTGCTGGGATAGCAGTGCTCCTAAATCTACCTCTGATGCA
Organism: Protopterus annectens; assembly: GCF_019279795.1. NCBI lineage: Eukaryota > Metazoa > Chordata > Ceratodontiformes > Protopteridae > Protopterus > Protopterus annectens. The sequence goes on from NC_056738.1 coordinate 73,973,816, forward strand.
TTGGTATTATATGACAAATCCTTTAATAAAAAAATCAGAAGTTGCTGCCTGTTTCAGTGCATAAGATGCTTTTTAGCTCAAGTGCACTGTCTTCCACTAAAAATTGCCCCTTCACAATAACTTTCTGTGTTGTGAGGTCCATCTGAGAACAAGAAATAGCTGCTAAATTAGACAGATTTCAGTAATATTTTTTAACATGAAATTCAGTGTTTTATTGAACCTTTCTGCTAATCCTGTTCTCTGAGTTGTAGCCTGTCTTCATTTTGACTTAAAGCATTGACCACATTGAAGCAGTACCCTTGATGTAATGTGAGTGTATTGGGCAGTAAGCATCTCTTTAGAGAGACCCATTCTGGGAAGTAACTGTACTAGTTCTGTGGCAATATCCTTGGCGTTAGATTTGCATAATATCACAGCTTCTGGAAACTTTGTAGCATAGTCCACTGTTAGTGATTTGTACTGACATCCTTTGCTGAGTTTCGCTAGTGACCTCACAGTGCCCATAGAGATAATTAAAGTGGTACCTCTGTGATGGGCATGGGAACCAGTGGACAGGTAAATCGAGGATGTGGTGCATTTTTATGGCACTCTAGTCAAGAAACACAAAAAGTTTCTCTTTCATTATGCTGGGTCATTACAATCTGGCTAGTACTCCTCTTTTTTTTTTTTTAATTTTTGTCCATCACTAGAAGACCTCCTAACAAGGTCATCTTGTAACTCAAGATAGGAGTAGGAGGTAATCAGGTCATGCTGTTCACTATCTACCCCTACAATCTTGTTTATGCTCCATCTTGCCCAAGCATCATCTTCCCATTGTTCTTTTTTTAAAGTTTATGTGGTTTATCTTTAAGTCCACTAACTCAGGGTTACTTTCCTCACTTTCAGCTGAATGTTTTGCTATCGTTATAGAATGTGATTTGGCTAAACAACAAAAATTGAGAGAGGGGATTTCTACAGTTTGCTCAGTATTATCCTCTCAGATTAGTACCTCCCGTTTTCAGCTTCTTTTAGGAGGTATTAATGATAAATTGCAAGTCTCCTCTAAAGAGATAATAGAGAGGAAAATTAAAAAAATTAGAGATCTATGTGATTTTAGTAATGGTACCACCTTTAAAATGAGAGCCAATAAAAACCTACAGAAAGGGGGCAAGCGTTCCTTTGGTAAAGAAAGTGTTGAGAGGCAGCATGGTGTCTCTTGCGTCTTCGGAAGCTACGGAAGACTCTCTGGATTATGAACTGGATGAAAATGTCTATCCACCCCTGCACAGCAAAGTGAATATCTAAAAGATAATTTTCATAGTGTGTGGCGGAATGATGGTTCTGCATGGAAGCGGGGCCGGCCAGATGTTAGTAGAGAGAGAGGCAACAGTACGAGAAAAGGAAGAAACGATACTAACTTTGGTTCTTTATTGGCAAATTATGACTGTTTTTTTAAGAAGTAAATGGATTAGTTCTTAATTTATTGGGTACAGCATTAAAAGACTCTGAGATGTCAGTGCTTAATGCTTAATTTTGGACTTAAGTACAGTCCTACTGTGTTACCTAGACTACGTGTATTGAAAATGGAAGTATTGTGTCTAGTTAAGAAATTGCATTTATTGTTTTTCTTTTCTCCTGACAATAATTTTAAATCTGATGAAAGGTTTGAATGTAATGAATCTTTTAATGATTTAGAATGTTTTAGTAATGACACATTTTATTTTTGTAACTCTTCGTATGGAGAAATGGAAGCTGCGAATGCATATTGTTTCCTAGATACTGCAAATGTTACTTGCATAGATTTATGCCCCTTTACCCATGAGGCAATGCAGCATTTTCTGCAGTGGTAAACTTTGCAATGGAGTCTGCCTTTGAAGATTTTATTAAAGCTAAAAATAGAGTTTGTTATAATTTGACAGAGTGAATGGTTAGCACTTAGAGATATGAGTAATAGGAAGGATTTGCTATTTAAACCTTCCAGTAGGGGAAATAAAATAGTACTAATGCATTTTTCTCAATATCTCAAAATGTCTTATGATAACTACTTGAATGATACTGAAGTTTATAAAATGGCCTCACTTTTGGTGTATGAAAAGGCTTTAAATGATTTTCAGGATTTAGTGAAAAGAGGTTATAGACTGGGCTGTTAGATTATCTAAGACTGACCTTGAGACAAAAATTTACAACTGAAGGGTGTACTGTTGCAACTTTGTATTGCTTATCAAGGTGCATAAAAACCTAAGGGATCCACCTGGACTTCCTGTAATATCAGCTAGTAATTATTTTTTACACAATGTGGGTATAATGTTACATGGTTGTTTACTAATTGCAGTAGAGAGGTTACCCTCTTATATAAAGGACACTTTTGACTTTTTGGAGAAAATGAAAACATTTCAGTGGACAAATTGTAATTATTGGGTAACAATATATATGAAGAGATTATACACTAAAATTCACCATCACTTTGGTATTGAGGCATTAACATATTTTTTGGATATAGCCCTTTAAAAAAAATTATATTATTGATTTGGTTTATTTTTGTCTTACAAATATTTTTTTTTTTGAATTTTAATAGAAATATTTATCATCAGAAAAAGGGGCACAGCCATGGGAGTGTCTTTTTTTTTAGGTGTATAGAGGATCTGATTTTTTTTTGTGTGAGGGTGGACAAAATTCAGTTGATTCTTTTATTTTAGAACTACATCAAAATAGGTTTGGTTTAGGACTTGATGGCCTACAAACTGGGAACAGAGTAACAATTTTGGATATGGAGTTGGTGAGTCATATGAGTGGTGTGATAAAAACAAAAGTACATAGAAAATGTGAGAACATTAACCATTTTTGGATGGTAGGAGTTGTCACCCTCCCCATTTGATAAGTCTTTACTTTTTAATGAGTCTTTGAGCATCAGCAGACTATGTAATGATAGAGATGCTTTGTATGATGAGTTATTGAAAACATTATGTTCAGGCAAAGGTGCAATGATGATGAAATTGTCCAGGAAGCTATGGAGAGAGTATTTTTTGGACAACAACATATTCAAACAGTCCGACATAAGGAAAGGACAGGGTTTAGTTCAAATGTTACTGCTGTTAATTTTCAAGATAATAGTTATTTTGTAACAACGTATAATATATTCACTGATAAAGTGGTTGATATTATTATGTATTATTGGAATGTTCTTCTGAAAATAAGGATTTTATTATACTCTTGCCCAAAAGACTGAACTTGTCCTTTAAAAGAGGTAGGAATGTAAAGGACGTGATTGTCCTTAGTCATTTTTCATTACCTGAAATGTCTTTTGTTAAACAACCTCAAGATATGGGGTTAATACCGTGTGGTCACTGTTCAGTATGCAGTTATACTGTGCAGGCTTTTACTTGTATTAATAAGATTATTTTTAGGCCAAATTATGTATTTTCTTGTAATACTGAAGGGATTATTTATATATTAAAATGTGATTGTAATTTGTTCTATGTGGGGAAGACAAAAATGACATTTAGGGTATGGTTGCAGGTACGTTTAAGAGATATCAAGAATAATAAAGTGGAAAGTCCTTTGGCTGTTCATTTTAATTCATATCATGGTGGGGATGGTAGTTGTTTGAAAGCGAGTATTTTGGAAAAGGTCAAAATGTGTTATGGTATGGATTTAGAAAGTCAGTTGCTTTATAAAGTAGCAATTTTTATTTTGAAATATGAAACTTTGATTCTAAAGGGCTTGAATGTTGATTTTAATTGGACATTATTATTGTAATTAGATGTGAGATTTTATTAGATTATTGGGTACTTGCGTATTATCGCAACCAGATTTTCATGGATGCGAAAATACGCATGCTGGCATGAAAACGAGTGTGGGAATTAGCGCAAGCTGTTATTTAACGTCTTTACTGATAAAGAGTAAGTTTGGCTTACATTCAGGAAGAGAAACAGTCGTGAAAGTCTTCTTCCTGTTTGGCGTGCAGTGTTCGACAGTTGATGCAAAATTACAGCATTATATAAAACAAGGGAGAAACTGTTGAGTTTTGTACACAGATTTACATTGTTGCTACCTTGTGCTCCGCCCTCCCCTCAAAACATAGCTATGGGTTAAGGTATCAGTCGTGTGGTGATTGGGTCTTCCCATAACTACTGCTTCATAAATAACCAGCCTCAGTTGTTTCTGTGGTTTCCCACTTACGGTTCGGAGCAGTAATTGCATGTGCCATCCCCTGGCATGGGTGTATTCTGTATGCCTTCTTCCTCTTACCAAAACCCTGGAAAAAGGTCATTCCATTTATGTTCCTTATCCCTAAAGATAAAATCTACAAAACATGGGACAAGTAAATTTAGAGTACAACTTTCCCAAAATACAAACCATACAACTGCAAGATTGTGGTCTGAGCCAGACAATCTGCATTTTCAGTCAAGCATGCATCTGTAATGCATGCCAAACAGGAAGAGGAATTAATGTTTTGTTCCTGTTCCTGAAGCTAGGTCAGTGTTTTTTGGCAGCAATAAAGACTTTGATTAGCAGTTTCAACTCTTTCATGCAATCATTTATGTTGAAGTATTTGAATTTTGCAACCATAAAAATCTGGTTACGATAATATGCAAGTACCAATTACTGTTTAATTGTATTAATTAAAATTTTGTAGTAGTTTGTATTTAAGTGGAACTTGTTAAATGTTGAAATAAGGCCAGCAGCCGAAGAGCTAAAGTCACTTTTTTGTTGTAATAAATAGTTTGGATATGCTGATTTTGTGGTTATTTTTTACTTAGATATACACACACACACACACACACACACACACACACACACACACACACACACACACACACACACACACACACACACACACACGAGTAACATAATGTGGTGGTTCCACTGAAAAATGCCTGGTGGATAGCATTATCCAGCTTAAGCAGGAATGTGTAGTGAGCCAGAATGGTTAGTGAATGCAAGTGCAGTATTTGGAAGGGAGAATATGTTTTTGTAAGGTGGGAAAAACACAGAAGCAAGCATAGGGACTGCTCTCTTTTCAGATTAGATACCTGCATCCAGATAATGGGAAGCAGCCATACACCTCTGTCTTTTTAATGCCAGTGAATTTGCAGTATGACAAAATTAGCTAGATTGAGAGTCCAGAGGACTCCGGAGCATTTTGTAAAGGACACACACACACACACACACACACACACACACACACACACACACACACACACACACACACACATACACTGAACCTGTAGCAAGTGGCTGCAAAGCAGGAGTCTTGTTTGGAGTTTTACTGTTGCCATTGTAAGTCCTGATGATTGAATCCCTGAGTTGAATTTACTGGAAAATTGCCAGACGAGAGATTATGGACCAGAAACTTTGGTTTACTCATTTCGAAAGGTTGTACGTAAAAACTGAGGCTGGTTATTTTCATGCTGTTACTAGCCCTCGCAAGGAAAGCTTTTGAAAATGTTGTTTTATATAGTTTTGCTGGAGACTCTTGTGTTTGGGCAGCATTGATTTTAAAGGAAAATATGAGGCTGTCTTCCCTGAAACCTGTGTTAGCATCTTAGTCGAGCAATTTCTGTGCAGTGAATTGTTTTTCTGTAATACATATTGCTCTGCTGTGTATTTTTATTTTGCATCTATTGCTGCCTTTTGTTTCTTGTTTAGCAAAGTCAGCGTAAGTTTGTATTAACCTTAATAAAACGGTACTGTTTTCACAAGAACTCTAGTGAGTGTGTGCTGTTGGAAACTTCCACATTGTAATATATATGCGTGCACACACACACACACACACACACACACACACACACACACACACACACATATGTATAAAATGTGTGTATGTGTAGAGGGATATATATATATAGGAGGTCCTGCACTTGCATTTGACCTAAATGCTTGATGTTAAGTTGTCAATCTCGCCTTCATTCTTGCTGGATTGGTTCGGAGCTGATCCTCGGCTCCGACTCGGCCACTCTAAAAGCTCGAGAGCTAGTTCCACCGGCTCGAGGCTCCCCTATATCCCACAATTCTAGGCGGTAACTCCTCAGATCTCGTTTGCCGCTACGCGATCGAGGTGCTTTTTTCAACCGGCTCAGGTTAGTTGAATCTTTTGACAGTTTTAGTCAGTCAGATCCCCCTTTAAGTTAGCTCCCTTTTATAACTTTTAAATAGTTATATACCTTTAATCCCTTTTTAGCTAATTTTCATTAGTTTACCTATCCTAAATTATCGAACCTTTCCCTTGGGCTTTAGGCCCACTCCCTCCCTCCCTTGGTAGTTGGAGTGTCTGTGTTTTGTAGGGAAATTTTTTGTTTAAAACTTTATAAGTTAAAAAATTTAAGGTTTATTGTTTTAGAAGTGTAATCGGTGTGTGTGTGTGTGTGTGTGTGTGTGTGTGTGTGTGTGTGTGTGTGTGTGTTTGTGATTACACTTTTACTTCTCTTTGGACATGTCCAAAGAATCAAAAGTCTCAGGCTTCAAGAAGTGTGACTCATGCTGTCAGAAGATGTCTCTGACAGACGGTCACACTTCTTGTGTTTACTGCCTGGGACCTTTGCACCTGCAGGACTCATGTGCTGTTTGCCATGGCTTCAGCCCTAGAGTCTTGCAGGAGCGAAAAAATAAATTAATTCTAAGAGGCTTATTAAAGCCTGAGGGTCCCTCCACTCAGTCATCGGGGAGACCCTCGAAGTCCTCTAGACCTTCGGCTCCAGCCTCTGAGCCGACTTCTGGGGGCTCTAAGTCCATTCGAACATCGGCTCCGGCCGGAGCCGATGAATCTTGAATTCATGTACCTACGCTGTCCTCGGCTCCGGCCGGAGCCGAGGAAGACATAACTGAGTCTGCTCCGATCAAGTTGTCGGAGCCGACAACTAAGAAGAGGTCCCGTTCTCCATCTATCGGCACCATTCATTCAACTCCAGCATCACCTTTGCTGTCTGAACGGAGCCATAGATCCCACTCTTCTAGGTCTTCCAGGTTATCGGACCACGACTTTCAGAGAGTAGTGAGTCGACTTCTTAAGTCCGAGGCACTAGCCCAAATGCTTCAAAGTCCGACTCAACAGTCGAAGACTACCCCCACCACTCAAAATATTCCTCCTCTGACTCTCTTGAGTTCGGAACCGGGGCGGTTCAGACCCGAGACTGTGGTGGCGTCGGAACCGATACCTCTGTCTTTGGTTCCATCGTCGGCTCCGATGTCTTCCTTGAAAGAATCTCGGCGCCGGACTTCCCTCGTCGGCTCCGAGGGGGCGAGTGGCATCGGACCCTTGTCCGACCCCGCTCTCCCTCTCGGTGCTTCGGCGCTGGTGAGTTCGGCTCCGGCATCGGCCTCGGAGCCATCACTGTCGATGCTGGGGGAGGTTTTCAGTTTTTCGGAACGGAGACCTCTGGCTCTGCCTGACAGGGGTGCCTTTGAGGTCATGAGGAGCGTGCTGGAACCAGGTTCTAATCCACAGCCGGCTCCTTCTGCCCTTCCTTCCATGGTGCCTCCGGTGATTTCTACTCACTCTCTTGCCCCCGACCGTAGAGAGCCAGCTCCTCAAGTTTCCCCTGTGGGGATCTCCTCCTCTTCCGAGTCCTCTCCTGATCCTGTAGGAGAGCCCCTAGGAAGAGGCAGTGTAAGAGGAAGCACATTGACTCCCCTGAGTCTGTCACCTCTGACACTGATTTAGAGGATTCTGAAGGTTCCCCTCGTTCCCCCTCTGAAGATGTCTCCTTTGCAGACATCCTTGAAATCTTAAAACAGAGGGGGAATTGGCCAGCCCTCAACTCTTCAGAGGATGAATCAGTGTACCTTGAGGCGTTTGGCTCTCGCCCTTCCACCTCCTGGGTGTCCCCTACCTTTGACCCCCTTATGCAAGTGGTGGCAAAGAAGGCTTGGGCGGCTCCTGACTCAGTGGAACCCACCCCCAGGAGACCATCTAAGTTCATCACGGCCCCCAAAGATAAAGAATTTCTGACCAAAGGCGTCTCTGTTGATGCTATGGTGGTGGCTGCAGCTACCAAGAAGGAGTTAGCTGATCCTTCGGTACCTGTTCATCCTCCTAACAAGGAGTCTAGGTCGATGGACAGGTACGGGAAGCGGATGTTCTCGTCAGCGACCTTTACAATGAGATCGCTGAATTACCTGTGTCATTTTACTCGACTTCAGAGGGACTTACTCAAGGAAGCGAGTGAAATGCTAAAGGACCCAACAGCTGCGCTTTTTCAGGATAGGATGAACTCTCAGCTGGCTACCCTTAACTCTATAACCAACTCCTCCATGCGCCTCTTTTCATATGCGGCTGATGGAGCAAGTAGAGCAGCAGGTACAGGTGTAGCCTTGCGTAGGCACGCCTGGATGCGGCTTTGTAACTAATTCCCCCTTTGATGGATCATCCCTCTTTGGTCCTCAAGTGAAGGAAACCTTGACTAGGTGCGAGACTGATGGCAAAACTCTTTCTGCCGTCGGAGTCCGTTTTTCTACTCCTCCTAGACCTTACTCCAAAGGTCAGAAGGGGGGAAAGATGTGGTTCCGTAAACAATCTTAAGGAGACTTGCCTGACGCACAGAGTCGATTCCCTTCTAGAGGCAGAGGGGGGAACAACAATGGTAGACGCCGTCCCAGAGGCAGAGGGGGCCCGCAAAATCAGGGCAGTCGAGAATCATTTTCTGACAAGCCCTTTCAGCATCCCTGAGGTGTTGCCTGACTGTCCACCTTCGGAGGCAGTCGGGGGAAGGTTGTCACTGTACCCAAAAGCCTGGCTATCCCTAACTCAAGACAAGTGGGTACAGTCTATCATTTCCGAAGGCTACAGAATCCCTTTTCTCTTCATTCCGAAGCTGTCCAAAAAATCCCTTCCAGATGTTCCACCCAGTCAAAGGGAGCAAGCAGCATTAGAAATTTCAAAGCTGCTCGCAAAAAGAGCCATTCAACCAGTGCCAGCAGACCAAGTAGGATCCGGAACCTACTCCAAATTCTTTTTGGTTCCAAAGAAAACAGGGGACTGGAGACCCATTTTGGATCTCAGCAACTTGAACAAGTTTGTCAAGAAAACAAAGTTCCGGATGGTCACGCTGCAGTCCATTCTCCCCCTTTTGGAGCGGGACAGCTGGATGTGCTCTATAGATCTCCAGGATGCGTACTATCACATCAAGATGAATCAACGCTCCAGTAGGTTTCTCCACTTCAGGCTGGGAACCAGTCATTTTCAATTCAGAGCCCTGCCCTTTGGTCTCACTACAGCCCCCCGAGTGTTTACCAAATGCATGGCAGTGGTAGCTTCTCATCTGAGACGTCAAGGATTCCAGGTGTTTCCTTATTTAGACGACTGGCTCCTTACAGCCCCCACCAGGCATCTTTTACTCCTCGCCAGAGACTACACCTTTCGCACATGTCAGGCACTAGGCATCTCAATAAACTACGAAAATTCTGTCTTGTCGCCTTGTCGTGTTATTACTTTCATAGGTGCAAATCTAGACACAGTCAAGATGTCAGCCAGACTCACAGAGCAGAGGATAGCAGACATTCACAAACAGGTCTTTCTTCTTTTACAGAACAACAAAGTCAAAGCCAGACAGATCCTGAAAGTCTTGGGGATTATGGCTGCGGCCATCCCTCTCCTACCATTAGCTCACTTCCACATGAGGATTTTGCAATGGATGCTCTTCACACAATGGTCTTATCAAAGCCTTCCAATGTCCCATCCTATTCGGATAACTCAATCGTGCAAGAGTCATCTCTCTTGGTGGATCACATCCCCTCAGCTCCTCCTAGGGAGACCTTTTGTCCCTCCCCCTCCGGTTGCTACAGTGACAACAGACGCCTCCCTGATCGGGTGGGGGGGGCATTTCCAGGGCAGGACAGTCCAGGGCATGTGGCAACCGTTCGAGTGCCACTTGCACATAAACGTCCTAGAGATGAGAGCAGTGCTTCTAGCGTTGCAAGCCCTAAAGACTCTCTTCCCAAAGGAACTATAGCAATCCAAACAGACAACATGTCTGTAGTGTGGTAAATCAACAAACAAGGTGGAACCAGGTCTTACCCCCTATGTCGAGAGGCACTCAGACTATGGCAATGGGCGATCTCTTCTCAGCGATTTCTGTTAGCAATGCACATCCCCGGGAAGTCCAATGTGATTGCGGACAAATTGAGCAGAGCTATTCTCATGCCTCACGAGTGGTCTCTGAACAACTCAGTGTTGGAGAAAGTTTTTCGAAAGTGGGGCAGGCCTTGCTGCGACCTTTTCGCTACTCCCCAAAACAGCAAGTGCGATGATTTTTTCACCCTCTTTCCCCAACCAGGCCATCCCAGCAGAGACGCTCTAGTGCATGTTTGGCCCCGGGGACTTCTCTATGCCTTTCCGCCCTTCCCACTGATATCCCAGCTGATACAGAAAGCCATCGCTCAGGAAGCTTCTATGATCCTCATTGCCCCTTACTGGCCTCGACAAATTTGGTTCCCCTTTCTCCACCGTTATCTGTTGGAACAACCTTGGCATCTGGACCCAGTTCCAGACCTCTTGACCCATCAGTCGGGTCAGTTGCACCACTCCCTTCCCTCTCTGAACCTCACAGCTTGGTTCCTCCAATTCCGACCTTAGCCAGGTTTCCTTTGATATCTCACTCAGTTAGAGATATCTTGATTGCCTCTCATAAATCTTCCACTCGGAAGATTTATCATAGCAAGTGGAAACGTTTTTCCTATTGGCCGCAGTCAAAGAACATAGATCCTTTCACTGCTTCTATTCAAACAGTTCTAGACTTTCTAGCCAAACTTTTCCATGCAGGTTCGTCCCCATCTACCATTAGAGTTCAATTGGCTGCAATTTCTAACTTTCATGTTGGAGTCTCAGAGTCCTCTATCATGTCTCACAAACTCTGCAAGGCCTTTTTAAAGGGAGTCTTTCTACTCAAACCACCCATCAGAGACCCTCCTCCCCAATGGGATCTCAACTTGGTTCTGGCATCCTTAATTCTTCCCCCATTTGAACCTGCGGCTTCATGTTCTATAAAATTACTTTTGTGGAAGACACTCTTTTTAGTAGCTATCACCTCAGCTAGAAGAGTCTCTGAACTTCATGCTCTGTGTAGTCGACCCCCTTATCTAGTATTTCATAAAGACAGGGTGTCCTTGCGTACTAACCCGTCCTTTTTGCCCAAAGTAGCTTCATTGGCAAATTTGAATCAAACCATTGAGCTTCCTGTTTTCTTCCCAAATTATTCTAATAGGTCAGAACAAAAGTTACACTGTCTAGATATTCATCGCCAACTTAGGTACTATTTAGACAGGACCAAACAATTCAGGAAATCTGATCAACTGTTTGTTTCTTATGCAGAAGGTAGAATGGGCCTTCCAGTCTCTAAAGTCTCCCTCTCTAGATGGCTTACTTCATTGATTACCCTAGTGTATGAGATAAGAAAGCAATGGTTGCCATCCAAACCCAGAGCTCATTCAACTAGAGCTTTAGCCACTTCGGTAGCTTTTCAAGATAGGCTGCCTATTGATTCGATTTGTTCTGCAGCTATTTGGGCTTCCCCCCATACCTTCATTTCTCATTATAAGTTGGACTTGGCCTCTAGAGACCGAGCCATCTTTGGTTCCGCTGTACTCAAGAGCCTGTTCCGATAGGCCACCCGGGACAAGGTGCTAGGGACGCGGTCCCATCCAGCAAGAATGAAGGCGAGATTGACAACTTAACATTTAGAAGTTGTGTACCTACCATAAAGTTCCATGTTAGTTGTCTTCTTCTCGCCTTCTTTCTTGCGTCCCACCCTCCTTCCCCCTAGCCAGGACAGACCTAGAAGAGTGTTCTTCTTTGTTCCTTATGGAATTTTATTGCTGGCCTTAGCTTTCAAATGAGATCTGAGGAGTTACCGCCTAGCATTGTGGGATATAGGGGAGCCTCGAGCCGGTGGAACTAGCTCTCGAGCTTTTAGAGTGGCCGAGTCGGAGCCGAGGATCGGCTCCGAACCCATCCAGCAAGAAAGAAGGCGAGAAGAAGACAACTAACATGGAACATTATGGTAGGTACATAACTTCTAATTTGTCAACATTTGTGTAATTGACTGGATTTGGTTGGTATATGCAGATGGTCAACCGAAGTGCAAAACTGACAGTATCCACGTAGGGTAATATTCTCTTTTCCCTGGTATTGTGCAGTCTTGGAGTACGTATGCATAATAGCAGAAAGTGCAGCCCCTGACATGAGCAATACAATTTTTTTTTTGTTTTATGAAAATTGCATGTTGCGAGGCTCTTGGTGCATGAGAGGTAACAGGTCGACGTTCAGTTTCTCGAACTTTTGCGGCTGACATATTGGCTACTTGACTAAAGTTATATATATATATATATATATATATATATATATATATATATATATATATAAACAGCACACACACGCACACACACACACATATATATATATATATATATATATATATATATATATATATATACATACGTGTGTGTATATGTCGTACACACATGTAAAGGGCAGCAAGGTGGCATAGTGGATAGCATTGCTGGCTCACAGCAAGAGGTTCTCTGGTTTGGTTCTCAGCTGGGGTTTCTTCTGTACAAAGTCTATATGTCCTCCTACATTTTGCATGGGTGTTTTCCATGTGCTGTGATTTTCTCCCACATTCCAAAATCATGCAGTAGGTGGATTTGATCCTCTAAATTGCCCATAGATGCGAGTGGATGTTATGAAAGAACAACCGTGGCAGGGCTAGCCACCCAGTGATGTGAACCTTGACTTTATATGTTTGCCGCTGTTGAAGTGACACCACGACCCCAAGTGCAAAATCGAAAAAGGGATGGTGTATGGTTGCATACATACATATATATGCACGCACACACACACACACACACACACACACACACACACACACACACAGTCATTTGTATGGGAAGACTGTATTTGGCAAAATGCCATTCATTTTGAATGCAGTCAGAATGCATTCTGTGATGAGTAAACAGGAGATAGCATGAGATTGCTGAATATCAGTTATAGGGGAAATTTCCCCTTTCTCTGGTATTGGGCAGTCTTGGAGCTGGTATATTTAAGTTAACAGGGGTGTGAGGAATGCAGGGGGGGTTTGTCCTCTTGCAAAAATACTTATTTTCACTTTTTCATTGAGGTTTTTTTTTTTTTTTTGGGTAGGTTTGTTTGGTGGATTTGTTTCCTGGGATTGTTTCATTTAGTGCTGTCATATACCTATGCATGTGCATATGTGTGTTTGTGACAGAGAGAGACCATCAGACATATCCTAGAGAAATTCAGTCCATTCATTCCTGTTCTCAAAGGATTATACTCTGGTACTTTACAGGGGTGGAGGGTAGATGTCATACAGGAAGCCAAGAGGTTTTCCTTAATTAGCATCTTCTCAACTGATGGCTTTATCTGTAGTGTTTACCACACCCCATTGCAAAGGGGCAAGCTACATTTTACATGGTAGGGACCCATTGTACCTTCCAACTTGCAAATAAATGCTCTAAACTCACTTTTGAAGACCATCACCAAGTAGAGGCTTGATGAGCCCAAAGCTTGATTATGTTGCTCTTTACATCACTACTCCTCCTCCAGAAATGTGTGTCGCTTTACATCCCTACTTGGGATTGGGGCACACATCTCCCCCTTGCCAGTGCTTTCAACTGCTTGTTTCCCTGGGTTGCACTCAGGGCTTTATTCCATTAGATCAAAAGAGCTGGAATCCATTGAACATTTTGTCAAAAATTCCAAGCTTTCTTTTTTATCCACTTTTTTTTGTTCAAGTTTGCAGACATATAATTATATTATTTGAAGAATGACCATAAAGATGGTTAGATTCTCCACTTGCAGTTATTTCCTATGCTGCCTAGGGTAAAATGTCAACCTCACTAAGTGGAAAATATTTATGGTATGTTTTCTGTATTGTACTCTGTTTTTGCAAAAATATTTGCAACTTCCTTAAAATATATTCCATCCAGCTTATTTTTTTAACTCCGAGATTTTTCAGAGATTTCCATCTTTATAACAGAATTACTTCATATTGTTAGGTGAAGATTCTTAAAGAACATGTAGAGAAAGAAAAAAGTATGGTTATATTCATGGTCTTCATCATCAGAGAAGTGTAACAAGTTTCATAAAAAATGATGAACCTGGGATAGAGGTGCTTCTCATTTCATAATTCACTGATCTTTCAGTGACTTTTCTATGAAGGGATTGTTTAACCTCCCATTGTCAACCGATTCACTGGCAAACAGGCTTTTGGAGTTGTTGATGGTTTCCTCATTGACTTTATGTGCTTCCCCATGTGAAGAGAAACAGTCCCCAGCTCCACAGAGGGTGGTTAAACATGGAGGAGCCCCCTGCTAAGTTAGTGGTAATGATTATTGAGGCTGGGGGTTGTTGTTTGTCTTGATGGTATTACTGTTGGTGACATTACCAAAGTGGGTATTGAGAATATCTTTGAAATTCTTCTTAATGTTTTCTCCAGTCAAATTAGTGGTCCCCATGAGAGAGGCACCTTCACCTTCTTGAGTTGGTTCACACTGTCAGCCAGTGTCTGAGTTTAAGATTGTGGGACTTAGCCATGGCTTGTTTTGTAGTTAAAAAAAAAAAAAAAGAAAAGCTGCTCAGCACATACTTGTTACAATTCTCAGTTACAGAGGAAGATGCACTATAGTGGGACTCTTCTGAGCACTCTGCGTCTTTTAGGTGGTGATGATAATGATGATGAGAAAACTGGTTAAGTGTTTTTCTGAGAGAGTCAGATATTCTAAGAGTTCAGATTCCCGAGTCACACTAATATTTTTCAGGATAAGAACACTCTCCCCACTGTAGTTTCTCTTTTGAAGAGCTGTTTGAGAGGGTTGTCCTTTGGTATTTTCATTGTGGATATGGCAGATTATCTAGAGCTTCTGGAACCTCATCTTGAGGCTTTCTTACTCCTACGTATTATGAGTTCTGCTCTCAAGTTTACATTAAAAACTCCTGGCAAATTGCAAACCAAGGCAAAGTAGCTGATAATCTTCCTTGAGTTAAGCCTTTTTGGAGAACCATCCAGTAACTACCACTTATGTGACTTTGGATGCATATGAATGACAAAGGAACTCTGCACTGCATCTAGCATATGCCCTACCTTTACTACTCATAATCCATATTTCACCAGGTACTGGGGCAGTTTTATAAAAAGTAGCAGAAGTGACCCAGTTCCTCAGTAATCTGGATGGCCTTTTAGAAATCCAGCCTTTAAGGTTTGTGTTCCATGTGGTGGACAATCAGGCAAGTACTACAACTTTCAAGGTGTTACTTCTCAGACAGTGATGTTTTGTTAGCAATTTTAGATTTTCTTAATACGGTTCAGTAAAAATCCTGAGTGCTCCATTCTCAGGCAAGTACTACAACTTTCAAGGTGTTACTTCTCAGACAGTGATGTTTTGTTAGCAAGTTTTAGATTTTCTTAATATGGTTCAGTAAAAATCCTGAGTGCTCCATTCTCTGAGTTCAAGTTGTTTGAGAAACATGCCAAAGAAATACTGTCTGGCCTACAGGACAGAGTTCAAGAGATTACATCTCCCCCAACAAATATGTAAAACTGAAAAAGGTGGCCACTTTAATGGAGTTTAAAAATGAGTAGTAGTCTTTTACGGTATGAAACACTAAAGTTGCTCCCAGTACAGCAGATAGAACCCTTAACCAAATAAGTCTAAGCCTGTTCTTAAACCTATTCCTTTGCATGTGGTTTAAAGTCATCCTGACCTTCTCAGAGGTCCAGGCATTTGTTGATGAGAGATTAATCAAATGTTTATAGACGCAGAGATCCTTTATCCTGGTAGATCAGCCATACTGCCACTATATCAGGGGCACTCCTTAAAATTTACTTGTCTTCCTTCTTTACTTTTCATCTCTACAAAAATGCAGAGATGTATTGACCAGCCATTGAAGAAGGTTTCTCAACTGTTGGTCAAAGATGGCCATTGAGAAAATGTCCTCTGGACCATATTACTTCTTCACAAAGGACGGGGGTAGTACTACTCATTGATTTTACTTGGCCCCTGAAAAAATAAGATATTGCTGTGTAATTCTTGACTTCAGATACTAAAGTTTACTCTGTGCAGTACAGAAGTGTTGATTTCTTTTTTTTTTTTTTTCTTTTTGTTCAAGATGCGTTTTTGTAAAATATTTGGTTCCTCTTTTAGAGAAAGGAAGCTGTTTTTTTTTCCATATAGACAAAAGACATTGGCATTCACATCCCTGTTCATTTTCCACATAGAGAAGTCCTAAGATTTATGGTTATAGTTCTTTCTTTTCACTCAGGACCTTGCCTTGTAGGTTAGCATTTGCTCCTAGTATATTCACAAAGTGTCTTGTACCTTAAGCAGCCTGCCTTCACGATATGGACAACTACATTTTTTATCAGGGTTGCTGCTTGTAATAATTACAGCAAAAATGGCAACAACCTTTGTAAAGGGCACAAATAGCTCCAAAACCAAAGAACCATTGTGTAAAATCAAGTACATGCAGATATCACTGAGGGCATTTAATCATGAAGGAGAATACACCAGTGCTAAGCGCTTTTGTCTCAATTCTAAGATTAAAGTAGAGTAAGGATGTAACAAACAGTCATTCATATATATTAAAACCAGCCAATCAAAAAAACAATTTATTTATTTGCCATTTGGATTCCCTTTTTCAGCAGAGACCCGAGGAGAAAAGCTCTATTACAGCAATTAATTTTTTTTATGCACTCAAATTAAGTATTTAATCAAACAATCATACAAAAGAAATAGGTTAATTTTATACAATGTATGAAGAGAGAGAAAAATTCAACATAGATATAATCTATTACGAGCTATATAAACACAGATTCAACATGAGAATAATCATTAGGATAGGAAATTAGCTAACCTAAGTGTAGTGAAGAATATAAATACCAGAAAAGAGGAGTCTAGATATTAGGGAAAAGAAAAAGGAGGGGTATAGAGTGTATGAGGAGGGAGAGATAGGAGGAAGAGGTAAAAAGTGAATATAGGAGTATAGTGGAAGGAAAAAGTTAAACAGCTGGAAAACCTGGAAAAAAAGTAGGAATGGGTATCTGTAAAGGCATGGTGGTAGAAAAAAGGGGGAGATAGGGTAGAGTGAGCAGAGTTCAAGTAGGATTCTTACAGGGGCAGTTCCAGGAGTTAAGCAGATGTTCTTTTATAGCGAGTTTGAAATTGCAAGGGTTTTGGATGGTTCTGCTATGGAGAGGAAGTTGGTTCCAATAGCAGCTAAGTGGCTATATGGCATTTTTCCAATAGATTTGTTTGGTTTTGTGATTTGAAGGAGGTGCTGGTCAGAGCTACGGAGCTCCCGGATGGAGACTTAAGGAGAGATGAGGGTTGCTATAGATGGACAGGCTGTGGTTTGTTGGAGGATAGTATGAGTCAGGAGGAGCTGAGGCAGAAGGAGCTGATTACAGAGTTCTAACCAGGGGAATTTTTGTAAGGAGAGTCAGTAATGTGAGCGATAGGGGAGATTTATGGCGAATCTAGCAATTTTGTTGTAGGTGAGCTCGAGTTTGGTTGACAGATTTTTTTTGGAGGTTAGTGAAGATAGGGGCGTCATATAGTAGGGTAGACAGTAGGTAGGCTTGAGCTAGGGACAGTTTAGAAATAAAAAATTCTTGACACAAAAATCTAATGAGCAGTCCTAGTTTTTGGTGTGTCTTCTTGATACAGTTATTGATGTGGATGTCAAATTTAGGTTCATCATCTATAAAAAGTCTGAGAAGTTTAGTATAAAATTCGACCTTAATAGTAGTATTGTTTAGAGAAGAGACCAAGAAGGAGGCTTTGAGGTGTTGGAGGGATTTGGGGAGGAAGAGTAGAAGTTTTGTTTTATTGGGGTCAAGTAGGGGTTGGTTAGTTTTGAGCCATCTTTCAACTGAGTGGAGGGTATCTTGAGTGAGAGAGAGTAGGTGGGGTATACTGTCAGAGGTAGTGATGAGGGTGGAGTCATCGGTGTATTTTATAAGTGTGGAGAGGGGGCAGGATTGCTAGAGATTATTAGTAAAGATGTTAAATAGTAGTGGCCTAGGAGCCTGGGATACACCAGTTTGGACAGGGAGGAAAGGTGAAGTTGCAGAGAGCCATTTGACTGTTTGAGCTCTGTTTGATAGGTATGAAGAGAACCAGGATAGAGTAGAGGTAGAGAGATTGAAGGAGGTTGTGGGACACAGTGTCAAAAGTTTTAGAGATGTCATGGAAAAGTCATGATACTAGTTTGTTATTGTTAAGAGATGTAGAGATAGAGTGAGTGAAGGATAGTAATACTGTAGTTGTGCTATGATGTAGTTGGAAACAGTGTTGAGTTGGGGTGAAGGGATTTTCCTGAATGAGGTATGAGATGAGATGATTGTATACACACGTTTCCAGACTCTTAGAAAGAGGGGATAGAATAGCAATAGGCCTGAAATTGGGTCTGTATCAGAACACCAAAAGTTCACATTTTCGAATGTTCTTACATCAACCCCTAATCAGTGAACGCTGACAACATCGATCATTCAGAACAGCAAATTTTTTCCTAGGGAAACAATTCACTGTTCCAAAACACATACAATACAAGCACACCAAACAAACAGCAATCCACACACATACACCCAAAATCTTACAGCTAACCCTACACTAAACTGTACAAACACCACTAACTATCCACTTACCTTAACCCCAACCCTAAGTTCTGTCACTATCGCGCACTCACCTCACCCGCGCACTAACCCTAACTCACCTACCCCGCCCTAACCCTGACGTCCACACAATCGCACACATACCTCCCTCACGCCCTAACCCTAACTCACCTAAACCACATCCAATCACACACTTACCTGAACCTGACCCGTAACTTTCCACCACAGTGCTGAAAATAGCAAAACGACAGAAACGGACAACCAAATTCTTTCCCTAGGAAAAAAATTTGGTTATCTATCGTTTTGCTATTTTCAGTGTTCGCTGAATAGGGGTCGATGTAAGAACATTCGAAAGTATGAACTTTCGGTGTTCTGATATAGACCCCCTGAAATTGGAGGGGTCAGTGGAGTTGCCTCCTTTATGTAAGGGTATAATATGACCTGTTGATAAGTATGGAGACTGGATAGGTGATAGAAGGGGCAGCGAGTTTAAGGTACGGAGGAGGCAGATCATCAACAGAGGAAGAGCAGGGTTTTAGTTTGTAAAATAGGGATCTGATGATTGAGGTGGGAACAGGCTTGATAGAGAAATGAGTTATGTTGGAGGGGGTGAGGAATGTCGAGGCAGGTATCTGTGTTTGGTTTAATTAGGTTTTTTATGGAGTTAATGAAGGAGGAGTTCAGAAGAGTGGCAGTTTCTAGTGGAGAGCTGTTAGGGGATGGGTTAGGAGGGGCTGGGTTCCTTGGGTGTAAGAGTTTGTTGACAGTACTTCACAATTTTTGGGGGTTTGAGTGGGGACTTTTTTGTGGGTCAAGATAAAAGGATTTTTTGTCAAGGATGACACTTTTTTTGCAGTGTTTCGTAGTTCCTTTTAGTTTTGGAGACTAGAAGGGGTTTTGAGTTCATTCCAGATTTTCCATGCATTGTCTCTCTTTTGTATGATGGAGAGATTTTCTTTGGAGTTAACACAATTCTTTCTGATAGGGGCCAGAGAGTTGAGGGTGTTAAGGAAGATGTTATTGAATTTAAGGACAGTTTCTTCAAGTGTAAGATTGAATAGAAAAGACCAGTTTATAGACAAGAGTATTTGTTTAAATAGATCAGGGTTAAAATTAGACAAATTTCGACAATCCTTACATTTGTGAGGTTTAGGAGGTTGAGACAGGAGACGGATGGAGGTTGGGTGATGATCACTGAGAGTATCGGGGAGAATGGAGGCGTTATGATGGTGGTTGGGGTGAGAGGTAAGTATCCAGTCAAGAGTGGAGCTAGTATTGGATTGCTGATTAGAGCGAGTGGGGGAGATGATAAGTTGAGAGAAGGTGTATAGGTTAATAGCAGCACTGGGGCAGTTAGAAGTCAGAGTATTCCAGTCAGTGTTAACATCTCCTAGAATAATTGTTTCATAGGAGATGATTTGAGAGATCCAGGCAAGAAAGTGTTCAAGTATCGAGACATTATTGCCGGGAGGTGTGTGTGTGTGTGTGTGTGTGTGTGTGTGTGTGTGTGTGTGTGTGTGTGTGTGTGTGTGTGTGTATATATATATATATATATATATATATATATATATATTTTTGTGCTTGTATAGGTTACAGTTGGCTATAAGAATCTCGGCAGGGTGAAAGCTGGGGGGAGAGTAGGGTAGGGGATGGACTGAGAAATGTTCTAAATAAAGTATAGCCACCCCCCACCTTTTTTTAATTGGTCTGTCTTGGTGGAAAAGATTGTCACCAGAGGGTAGGATTTCTTTGTTTGGCATGTGGGGTTTAAGCCATGCTTCAGCGATGCAAAGGATATCTGGAGTGTGTAGGGCTATCCAGGAGTGTAAATTAGGGACTTTGTGTAGGGTACTGTGAATATTGAGTGCAAAGAGTTTGAGGTGTCTGGTAGATGAGGTGGTATGTGATGGTGAGGAGAAGTGGGTAGGGGAAGACGTTTAGGTAGTGACAGTGGGAGAAGAGTTAGTGAAAGGACCAGGATTTGGATGTGTGTCATTTGCAAGAAGGTAGGGTGAATATAGAGGTAGTGAGAATAAACTTGAAAGAGTTAGGTTCAAAGGATTTTATTTTGGGTTTTAGGAAGTTATTGGGAGGAGGAACGAGTTTATGTTTGAAGCGATGTGTAAAGTGATGTGAGAAAATGGAGGGTGCTGTTGGGAAGAAGGGTTTAGGGTGTAAGGTTAGAGAGAGTGGAAGGGTGGGACTGGAGTATAACTAGGGTAGGGGACTATGGTAGGATGTGGATAGTGTGAGGATATAAAGGAGTGGTATAGGTAGGAGACATACAATAATAAGTACTCTGTACATATTAAATAAGTACCATTTTTATAATTGCTTATTTAATTGTCTATCTAAGCAAGTATATATGTGCATATATATAAAAATTCATTTAAAGTCAATATAGAAATGCAAGCTGTTGGGAGAATATAATCAGTCTTTTGTGACTGTCCATTGTTTTTATCGCTGCTTCTTGATTGTTTTAATTTACTTTCTTCATTTTAAAACAACTTCTATCTAATATATATATATATATATATATATATATATATATCACAATTCATATAAAGAATTAAATAAATACAAAACATCAAATATATAAATCCACATAAAATCCATACAAAATATTAATAAAAATCATTCTACTTCAAATACATTTTACTAAATACATTATATTAAACTGTCATGGCCCTGAAAATGTGCTAAATACCAACTTCCTACATATCTGTCTCTCTGACAGGTCCTGTTTATGTCACAGGCAAGGTTTAAGTCTTTAGAATGGGTCATTTTGATGCTGTTTGTTTTGCACATATGCAGGACGTCCATCAGAGTGGGGTCTGACAATTCCTTATATGTCAGGCATAGATCTCCCCTCAAAAACCTGTAGGAGACAGAATACAGGGCTAGAGCCTTGAGGTGGTCTGCATAGGACATTTTACTTAAGCCCTGTATTCTTTTAGTGAAGAACGTCTGTAGACGTTCCTGTTGTTTCATATGTCTGGTTAGATACATACAAAAAGGGACATTGTACTCAATGATAGGTCTGATGAATGCTGAATACAGTGGAACAATGACTTCCTTGTACTTAGATGCCATACCTTTGTTTATAAGTTGTGCAGCATTGAAGGATTTCCTCAGTTCTGTAGACACGTGATGGTCAAACGCTAGATTACTATCTGTGTGTGTCCCTAAGTCCCTGACTACTGGGTCATCTCTAAGGGGTGTGTTGTCAGTATGATAGTTACCAGGGGTGGATGACTTCCTGAAGGATACATTTATGCTTTTCTTGGCATTTAGTTTTAGTCCATGGCTCTGACACTAGTTGCTTGTCTGTGTCAGCCCCTCCTGGAAAACATTTGTATCAGTGTGGGATTCAATGACAGCTCCCGGTTTGCAATCATCTGCAAATTTAGTCAGCCAGATACCACTGACATTGGCCTTGACTTCAGAGAAGTAATTGCCAAAAAGGAGGGGTCCAAGCACTGATCCCTGACTAACTCCACTTGTGACTGGACTCTCTGTAGAGGTGGACTCCCCAATTCTAACTTCCTGGGTCCTGTCTGTGGGCCAGTTGGCTATCCACTGGGTGACATACAAGTTTGTACCTAACATTTTGAGTTAGTCAACAATCCCTGGGTGGGGTGCTGTGTCAGATGCCTTGGCCAGGTCATGGTAGGCTGTATGAACCGTCTTGCCCTCATCCTTTACTTTGATGAGCTTCTCCAAGAAGTCCACCAGGTTGAGTAGGCATGATCTGCCCTTGATGAAACCAAACTGGGTTAGGACCAGTGTCTGGAGGTTTACTATATCACTATTGATAATTTCCATGATAATTCTTTCCATGGTTTTACATGCAAGACTTCTGGGTGTGTAGTTTCCAGGGTCTGTAGATGGCTGACCTTTGTGCAGAGATTGTTGCTGTTCTCTATTCATGAGGAACAAATAGCAGTTCCAGAGGCCCTGATACGTAATGCTTCATGCTATTTAGAAGGCATCCTAGGATATTGTCTGGGCCCATTGACGCAGTGTTCTTGGCCTTAGAGAGAGCATTAAGGACCTTTTCCCTAGTGATAGCAGGGGGAGTTATATTAGATGGTATTTCCTGAGGGAATGTTGAGGGGGAGAGAGGGTTAAAGTTGGAGCTGAATTTATCAGCCAGTAAGTTTACTGTATCTTTTGGCTGTGTATAGGTGGTTCCGTTTACAGTGAGCTATGAAAACATTTGTGTATTACCTTTGTGGTTGCGGACATAGCTAAAGAATACCTTGTGGTTGTCTTTGGCTTGGGAAGCCAGAGTCATCTCAAATTTGGCCTTGGTAAACTTTATTTTTCCCCTGAAATGTTGTTTAGTTTGATGACAGTGTTTTTTTCCTGCTTGGTGCTGCACCTCCCAATTTTTGCCATGATTTTCTTCCTTCTGTTATACAGCCTCTTTATTTTGTGATTCTACCAGTTTACTTTCTTTTTGAGTTGGTGGGTACAACTGTCTCCGTGCAGCAGTATTAACTTGTTTGTACAGGATTTCTGTGAAAAGTTCTGCAAAGACAGCAGTGTTCTCAGGGTTTATGGGGGCTTGTGTGTTCTTGGGTGACAAGTATTAGAATGTAAGTAAGAATTAGAAAATGTGGGTTTTCTAAAAATATTGTACTTGAAACCTTCGGCCACTTTATAAATAGTAACATCCAGATAATTCATACTGTCTTCTGTGTAGATATTTATAAACCTTCATGGCGTGGTTAATACAAAGTATTTATGAAAACTGTCATTGGTAGCAGTCCAAAAAATGCAAATACTGTACAAAACTTGATGTTGTCTGGTCCAGCCTTTTGCATAGGGAGAGTTAAGTAAACAGGTAGCCTCCTATTTCCATATCACCATACTGGCAAAAATGGGAGCACAGGCAGCTCTCATTGTCACCCCTTCTGGTTAAAATATTTCCCTTCAAAATATAAAAAAAATGTTAGTTAAAACAATCAACATAAAATCAACAATCAAGTTAATCCTACCAGGGTTAATAAAATTACAGGTTAAAAAAACCTTTCTAAACCAGTGTAATCCCAGTTCATTGGGAATACTGCCAGACAGGTCGACAGCATCCATAGTGGCAAAATTCAAATCTTTGTGCCATGAATCGATAGTGATATTTCTTAAAAGGTTGCAAGAGTCCTTAAGAGTATGTAGTTATTGATGTAAAAATGGTTGCAAAATCCTATCTAAAAATATAGCTATAGGATAAGTCTTGAAACTTTGTGCCAGCACTATCAGTCTCAGTGGGAGATCGTACACATCTTTGTGAATTTTAGGGATTCCAAAAATATATGGTACCCTGGATTCCACTAAAGGCCAAAAAATTGAATTCATCATATGTACTTGTTTCCCGCATCAAAACATTGTGTAAATATATGTCAGTCTTTTTGTAAGCTATGTGAATCTCATTACTAGAAGCTTCACAATATTTGTGTCATTATATAATAAACTAAATAGCTGGAACATTTTCAACCTTGACCTGACTTTATACTGCGGTGGTGGTGCTGCGGTAGCATTGTCGCCTCACAGTAAGACGCTGTCCGGTTCGATTCTCAGCTAGAGCGTCTTCTGCGTGGAGACATGCGTGAATGGGCGTACCTTCGTTGAAGGTTGTGCGTCAGGGCTGGCAACTCGGCACGTAAAAATCTATCTGCCAATCATTAGCGGACCGGAATTCCGCTGTGGCGACTCCTAACTGGGAAAAGCCGAAAGACACAACAACAACCTGACTTTATATGATTGTGTGGGAAATCACCCTGCCTTTGTATATATGAGAGGATTTAATTTTAACAGTATTTCTGACCGAAGAAAAGAAAATTTGACTGATAGTTCTAAGAAATCAGATACTTGGACGTGTGGAATATGCAACTTTTGCAGTTACATTTTTGAAGGATATAATTTCCCCATTATTTTCAAGGACCATATTTTTAAGATCACTGTATGGACAAACCATGCAACCAGATGTGTGGTTTATATTGCTATTTGTCAAGAATGTGAAAATTTGTATGTGGGTAAAATAGAATGTCCTTTGAAGAAAAGAATATATGAACATCTATAGGATATAAAATAGCAGTAATGCCCTTTATACATATTTACAAGCTTCTCCGGTTGTGTCTGGCATTAAATTAAATTTTGGAGTTCTTGACAAGATTGATGTAAGTGCTAAGGGTAGTAATTGGTAGACCTTTTGACCTGGCACCTTCGTTTAAATGCAGCCATTAGACCAGGGTTAAATTAACAGGTTTCTATTAGTAGTGTTTTAAAACTGAAGCCTGCTAAATTATAAGGGAGCTTTTTGTTTTTCATAATTGTTTTATATATTTAATTGCATATTAATTTTGGAACATACATATATTTTTATGTGGAAAACAATTTTATATTTCATTTTATTTTATCCAAGGTATTATAGGGTTTTATGTAATTAATTGTCTGTTTTAGGAAAAGGGGACCTGATCTGTGAGTTTTCACAAGTCAATTGTGTTATTTTCTTAATTGGTAATAATTGTTTGTGTTTTTGATTGGCGTTTTTTTAAATGTAAGAATGATTGTGTCTGTTATACCCTTGCTCTGATGAAGTGTAAGATTTAGGTGAAAGGGCTTAGCAAAGGTGTATTTTCTTTATTTATTAGCTCATTACATCTGAGTGACGCCTCCAGGTGCAGTTAACTCCTGCTGACTCCTCTAGGCATCAAATATTGATTGCTTGTTCATATTTGCATAAATAATTCTAAAGCCACTTTATGTACAAGGTTTTAAAAGATCTTATCTTAAAGCTTACACATTGGCAAGCTCAACTTCATAAGTATATGACCTCTGTTTAGTGCAGGTAAATATATATTAACTGTTGCTTTTATGATATTAATTTATATAGATATAGTTTCACATTTTTCCAGATATCTCAACAACCAAGCAATA
Organism: Protopterus annectens; assembly: GCF_019279795.1. NCBI lineage: Eukaryota > Metazoa > Chordata > Ceratodontiformes > Protopteridae > Protopterus > Protopterus annectens. The sequence goes on from NC_056738.1 coordinate 73,999,354, forward strand.
CAGACAGAATTCCTTATCCTCATATGATTGCTCTCAGCTACATGAATAAAATGCTGTTGACAGTATGTGTGTAACTTGAGTTGTTGTTTAGATATTGTAAGCTGTTTACAAAATATTACAAATATAATAGTGTGTTTACTGTGACTTATAAAATTCAGTTTAAGACCTAGAACCTAAAGAAAACTGTCACTATAAAATAGTTTGTGCTGAAGAGTTTGACATTTATACTTTTTTCATAACGTATATGGTTCCAGAGATATAAACATTTGTTTGAAATGGGAGGAAATTATTTGATTCCGTCAAAAGGTTTAGGCTCTGCCCATTGGAAGTTACAGTGCAAACTTCCTGACCTCCATTAGAGTGAATGAGTTAAACATTTTTAGTGATATCTGCGCTCCTTGATTTTCCACAGCTGTCCTTTGGTTTTGATTTTCCACAGTGGTCCTTTGGTTTTGATTTTTCACAGCGGTCCTTTGGTTTTATTGTTGCTTGTAACACCTAGAACATGGAAGGATCTTATATTTGGCAAAGAAAAGATGCTTGTACTTTTTCAGCTTCTTTGGCTTCATATCTGCTTTGGTAAGTCATAGCTGGATTTTCTAGGTTTTATACCAGATTTTGTGATTTCTCAAGTGTTTGTTCTACAAGCCAGAGCAAGTCTTCATGGTTTTTAATCACCTTTTGGTTATATAAACTGAAGTTTTTCTACAGTGAAGGTTTTTTTAGCTCTTGGCTTTAATACTTTTAGCTGTTCTAGTAGTAAAGTGTACTTATATGCATATGAGAATTCCTCAGACTTCTCTGAGAATTCATCTCAGGCAGTTTATGTGGTCAGAAATTTGAATACTTCAAAGATTTGTATTTTTGGTAGATACCGGTGTAAGTTATTTTCCTTTTGCAGTAAGTACACACACATTATTTGATGCAGGAATGTCATTGTTTAGTAAAATAATGTTCTGCTAGTTTAAAAATGCAACTTTATTTGTCCACTGCTTTATGGTAAATGTGTGTTGTTTTTTAATTTGTGCAGACGTCAGAAGGCCAGAGAACGGCAACAGAAACTACTTGCAGAATTTGCATCAAGGCAAAAGAGCTTCATGGAAACTGCAATGGATGTTGGTGAGTGTGTTTCCTTTTATGCACTGATCTAAGCAGAGAATTTCAGTCATGTTGAAAGATATGTTTTAGCACAGTGTATGCAGAAATCTTCTCAAAAGACCTACAGTAACTGGAACAAATATCTGAATGCAGTGATGTTCTTCGTGTTTCACTGTTGCAGTCATTACATTGGGGTTATCTGCCTGCAGGTAGCCCTCAGTCTGCCTGATTAACAAAGACTTGGGTCCTGCGTCGGTTGCTGTCCCTTCTTCCATGATGTCAGGTCATCAGGGGTATAAAACATGCAGCCGATGCCATTACATCAGTCTTTCTTGCCGTGTGGTGCCCGAAGCAGAAGCAGTTCGCAAGTGCCAGTCGGCCGACTCCTGAAATTTTTGTTTTCGAGTTTCAGAACCGAAGTCTTCAACTAAAGCGAAGTACCCCGTTGGAGAAACTTTTTCTTGCTCCTTACCGATGTCAGTAAAAGTTAATAATTGCATTACTTGTGGAAAGCAAATACCTCATAAAGATTTTCATTCATACTGTATTCCTTGCCTAGGCCCTGACCACGACGTACCTTGCTGTCAGTTTTGTGCTTTATTTAATCAGCGCACTATCTGTCGTCGGTACATTTTAGCCTCTAAATATTTCGGTTCTCAGTTTAATTATCCAGAAATGTCGTCGGGTAGCCATCCGACTACTGGGATTCGAAAAAACGCATAGATAAAGACAGTGATAGGCCGCTAAGTTCCAAAACTTCTGACGACGCTTCTCCTAAGCCAGTTGCCAGTTCGCCAGTACTCAGTGAGGTGCTTTCGCAGCCCATGATACCCGCTACTTCTGATTCGCAGGCCTCTGCTGAGACTCATTCGGAGTCCGGTATTCTGCGAGATGCTTCAACTATGGAACCCGCGTTTGTTTCTACCTTTGGTGGGTCCAGTGCCGCTGTGCAGGCACCGGCTTCTGAGGATGTATTCAGGCCTACGGACTTGCATATTATACTGACGCCTCCTTCTTTACTTGGGCCTAAATCTCGATCCATGCCTAAAAACACAACGCCCAGGCCACATGCTCAGGCCTCTATGCCTAAAAAACAAATTATAAGAATGGCTGAAGATCGAATAACTCTAATCAGGGGTAGCCAACCCCCCCCCCCCTTCTAAAAGGCCTAGGACTGAAGTTGATTATGAATCTTCTGATCAGGATTCTGTTTTTTTCTGATTCTTGTGATGATCTGGATTTGCCCTTATCTACTTATGAAGATTCTGATGCAGAGGACTTCATTCCCTCTGCTTCCCCTCCTGAGGATTTTTCTTTTGGGGAAACCTTACACACTCTAAGGGAGCATTTCCACTGGGAAAGCCAAGATTTTTCTAATTCAAAAAAAGAGGCTTAGGGATTTCCTTCTACCTCAGCATAGGCCTTTAGCTATTCCTCCTGTACTAGACATTGTTGATGATGCTTTTTCGGAATCTAGTTTGACCCCTGATTCCCTGCCTCCTGCTCCCAGAAAACCTGACAGATACTACAGGGTCCCTGAGTCCCACAAGTTACTTTTTAAAAATCATATCGCAGATCCAGAGACTATTTCACAAATCATATTGCAGATCCAGAGACTATTTCACAGAGGACCAAGGGCATTAAGGCTTCTACTGCTAAAAATCCTACCTCTTCTGATAGAGACTCCAGGGAGCTGGATAGATGGGGTAAGAAGGTTTACACTTCTGCAACTTTGGTCATTAGGGCTTTACACTGCCAGTTTCATATGTTAAAGTATCATCAACATGTTATTGGACTGCTTAAATAGAAAATTATGTTGATTCCTGACTGTGTGGAAAATAAAGAATTACAGGATTTAATGCATTCTGCTGAACAAGTTGGAAAACATGCTTTGCAATGTGGTTTTGATTCATTAGAGGCCTCTTGCAGGCTGCTGTTACTGGGTCTGTGCTCAGAAGGAATGCTTGGCTTAAGGAGCAATCTTTGCCTGATCATGTTAAAGCTGAATTGCTGAATGCTCCTTTAAATCAGGACCGCCTGTTTGGCAACAAGGCTGAGGAAGTTCTTAAAAAGATGGAAGATAAAGCTAAATCTATGCAAACTGTTAAAGATTTTTTACAAGTTCAGCCTCCTAGATTTAGTAGGCACTGGCCCTCTAAGAACTGGTCCTTTCCAGCCCCCTCCAGGTCTTCTCAAGCCAAACCCAGACACAGTAAAAACCCCAGGTTTCAGTCCCAGGGCACCCACACAACTAAGCAGTGGGAGGCCTCCGCTTCCAAATCTGGGAATAATAAGACCCCCCCCTATGGTAAACTGTCTCAGTGACTTACTTTTAAAATTTCCAAGCAGTTATCAACTGACTGCCTCTTTGGGGGGAAAGATTGCTCTTCATGCAAAGATTTGGGAACTCATTACCCAGGACAAATGAGTTTTAAATATAGTGTCCCAGAGATACAGATTCCACTTCCACACATTGCCAACACCAAGTGGGTGGCCGGACCTACCCCCAAATCAGTGGGCAGAGGTCCAAAAACAAGTGCTTTCTCTCTTAAGCATGGGGGCTGTTCAACTGGTACCTGAAGAGAAAAAGGGACAAGGTTTCTACTCGAGGCTTTTCCTGGTACCCAGAAAAGGCAATTCATGGCATCCTATCTTGGACCTGTCTACTCTAAACACCTTTTTGGAGATTCCAAAATTCAAGATGCTGACTCTTCACCAATTACTTCCTATGCTAGGCAAAGGTGCCTGGTTGGCAACACTAGATTTAAAAGAAGCATACCTGCACATCCCAATCAGGGAATCTTGCAGCTGATACCTATGCTTCAAAGCAGGCTACACACACTGTCAATTCTCTGCACTGCCCTTTGACTTATCTACTGCGCCCAGGGTATTCACAAAGTGCCTAGCTCCAGTTATTGGATTTCGCAGCCAAAGAAATATTCAAATATACCCATACCTGGACGATTATCTAATTCAGGCAGAAAGCCAGGACATAATTTTGAATCATCTGGCCTTTGCACAAAGGGTTCTAATTTGTCTGGGGTACACCATAAACGAAAAGAAATCACACCTGCTACCCTGTCAACAAATTATATTCCTGGGAGCAAGCTTGAATACAACTTCCCAGATGGCTTACCTCACGCCAGAGAAACAAATTCATTTGACAACCTACTTCAGTCAAGTGGCCACAAAAACTCTGCTATCTGCAAGACAAATACTGCAAGCCTTGGGGTTCATGGCCTCCTGCATTCTTCTAATTCCATATGCAAGACTGCATATGAGGAAACTACATTGGTATCTAAAAAGCCTATGGTGTCAACATTCTCAAGACCTAGAAACTGATTCCTGTCATACCTTGCCTACACCTAGAGTTCCTTTGGTGGGCAGAGGCCTGCCACCAAAACAAGGGACTACCTTTCACACAACCCCCTGCCGCCCAAACCCTAACAACAGACGAATCAGACTATGCATGGGGGGGGCTCATCTGGCAGGGAATCAGGCAAATGGAACCCAAGTCAAATGCACCTGCATATCAATCAGAAAGAAGTGTTAGCTGTACAGAATGCTCTGACAGCCTTCAAGGACCACATTCTTCCAGGACAACTAATGGTAAAGACGGACAACACCACTGTTAAGTGGTACATAAACAAGCAGGGGGGGTACACATTCTTACCCCCTCTGCAGACTAGCCATGGCATTGTGGAACACAGCCTTGAGCTACCAAGTGCACCTACAAGCTCAATTCCTGCCAGGAAAATTAAATACACTGGCAGATGGACTAAGCAGAAACCTCATGGACCCACACGAGTGGAAACTGGAACTAAGGATTTTCAACTTGTTGACAAGCAAATGGGGGAGCCCAGATATAGACCTGTTTGCCTCTCCCCAGAACTACCAATTGGACAAATTTTGCACAAGGACTCCCCACAAACAAGCCTGGAAAGTTGATGCTCTGTCCTTCAGCTGGAAAAACCTATCAGTCTGTGCCTTCCCCCCTCTGCCTCTGCTCTCCAAAGTATTACTAAAAATCAAACGGGGCAAACCAAGGATGATTTTCATTGCCCCAGACTGGCAGCACCAACACTGGTACCCCCACCTGCGCAGTGTGTCACGATTATCTCCGTGGCATCTGACTCTGACTCCTTCCCTGCTGTCTCAGCAGGAGAACCAGAATGTCCTTCAAGGATGCATCTGCAGTCCTTACAAATGGGTTGTCCTGTCGTCAGGCAGCCCTTCGGTCGGCCGGATTCCAAAGTCTGGGTCTGGCCTCGGCTGGTGTCGCACTTCACCCAACGTCATAGCTGCAGTTCTTCGGGTATAAAGGCATCAGCCGACGCCATTTTCCTCAGTCTTTCTTGCCGCGTGGCCAAGCAGAAGCTGTTCGCAAGTGCCGGTCGGTCAGATCCAGAGATTACTACTACCGAATACTACTTGAAGACTTCTAAAAGCTAAGTACCCCGTTGGGGACTTTTTCTTGCCTCAGCCGATGTCAGAAAAAGTGAATAACTGTTTAACTTGTGGGAAACAAATACCTCATAAAGATTTCCACTCTTACTGCTTACCTTGTTTAGGCCCAGACCACGACATAGCAGCTTGTTTAGCCTGTGCTTCTTTCAACCGACGGACGCTTAGACGTCGGTCGGAGTTTGCTGAACAGTTTTTCGGCTCAGATTTTGCGTACATAATGCCGTCGGATCCTCCGACTTCTCAAGTTATTAAGAAACGCAAAGAAAAGGACCGACACTTGCGGTTAAGCAAACCGCGAGTGTCTCGGTTTCGGCCGAAACCGAGCAAACGGTTCTATCTTCAGCCGAATCCATGACTACTACCGAGGCCCCTTTTACCCTGGTTGAATCGGCCTCTGAAATTCAGCCTGCTACTGTGGTTTCACAAGATTTATCGGACACCATCCCTTTGGATGTTTCAACCCCTGCACGTGGTGCTGCTAGGCCGCCTGCAGCCATGTCCATAAAGGCCTTTGCCAGGGCTAAAGCAGCCAAAACTTCTAAATCTGTGCCTGTTAAGCCCCCCTCTCACAGGCCCAGTTCCAGTTCCCAAATGCTCACTCTGGCAGAGGATCTCATCTCTTTAATAAGGGGATCCCAATCTCATCCAGACAGGGCCTCTCAACCTCCTCCAGAAAAGAGACCTAGAGCAGAGCCCCCTGAGCCAGTGTCCTCAGATGATTCTTCTGATGATACAGACAATACAGACCATCCAGAGGCCCCTTTTTCTACTTATGAGGACTCAGATGCTGAGGAATCGATTCCTTCTGCCTCTCCACCAGAGGAATTTTCCTTTGGGGAAACCTTACATGCCATGAGAGAGCAATTCCAATGGCAGGGACAAGATTTCTCAGATTCAAGGAAAAGGCTTAGGACCTTTTTGCATTTACCACAACATAGGCCTTTAGCTATACCTCCAGTCCTCCCTGTTGTAGATGATGCATTTAATGATGCTTGCACTGCTCCTGATACTTTGCCTCCAGCCCCTGCTAAGCCCGATAGGTTCTACAGGGTCCCGGACACACATCATCATTTATACAAGGCTCCTTTGCAGATCCGAGACTATCTCCCAGGGGCCTAAGGCAGTAGCTTCGACCTCAGTTAAAAGCCCTCTTCCTTCTGAAAGGGAATCCAGGTCCTTAGAGAGATGGGGTAAAAAAGTATACACCTCTGCTACTCTCTCAGCTAGGGCATTGAACTGTCAGTTTCATATGATCCAATACCAGGAGTTTATGCTTGATCAGTTAACTAAGAAATTGTCCTCTGATGATTCTTTAGATAAGAAATATGTTCTAGAAATGGTGCATAACATCCAGCAGGTTAGTAACCATTCTTTAAAATGTGGCTATGATGCACTGGAGGCTTCCTTTAGATCAGCCATGACTGGCACAGTTATAAGAAGGCATGCATGGTTGAAAGAACAGGTCTTGCCGGATCATGTTAAAGCAAAACTATTAGATGCTCCTATGGATAAGGTCAGTTTATTTGGTTCTCCTGCTCAACAGGTACTGAAGAAAATGGAAGAGAAGGCAAAATCTGTACAAACAGTGAAAGATTTCTTACAGGTTCAGCCTCCAAGGTTTAGCAGGAACTGGCCTTCCAAAAATTGGTCCTTTCCAGACTCCTCTAAAACTCAGAGAGGCAGGAATAGGCGTTCAAGAGGCAGAAACCAATCCAGAGGAGGTGCCTACAGGGGACGCCAGTGGCAAGGTAACAACCAGCGAGGCACAGACACAACTACTACCACTGCAACAGGACAATCACAGTGACTTGGCTCTGACACCGCCTACCAGGGAACAAATAGCAGCACCCTTAGGCGGAAAGTTAGCCTTATTTTCAAAAAACTGGCACTACATCACAGGAGACAAGTGGATTTTGCAAACTATAGACCAAGGCTACAGGTTTCATTTCCATACTTTACCAGGAAAAAGAGGAATGCCAAACCTACCACCAAATCAAAAGACAGAAGCTCTAAATCAAATAGCTCAATTAGTAAAGATGAGAGCTGTGGAAAGGGTACCATCTATGGAACAAGGAAAGGGATTTTACTCCAGACTATTCCTGGTACCAAGAAAAGAGAAAAATTGGAAGCCTATTCTCGACCTGTCCGCTTTAAACACATTCATCATTGTTCCAAAATTCAAAATGCTGACCTTACAGCAACTTCTTCCCATGCTGGGCAAGAAGTATTGGCTGGTGACTCTAGATCTCAAGGAGGCATAACTGCACGTCCCCATACGACCAAATTGCAGAAGATACCTCAGATTTCTTGCAGGATCAGAGCATTATCAATTCTCAGCATTGCCCTTTGGCTTATCTACTGTGCCCAGAGTGTTCACGAAATGCCTGGCATCAGTAATCGCTCACTGCAGGCTTCAGGGAATCCAAATATATCCATACCTGGACGACTGCCTGATACAAGCGGACAACAAAAACAAGCTAACAGAAGACTTACAAAGAGTCATTCTCTTACTGCAAGCCCTGGGATATACAGTCAATATAAAGAAATCAAGACTGATACCATCCCAAAGAATAACCTTCTTAGGTGCAGAATTGGACACAGTAAAACAGATGGCTTTCCTAACTGCAGAAAAACAAGAACAACTTCCTCTCTACTTCTTGGCATTAACAAAGCAGAACAAGCTAACAGCAAGGAAAATTCTGCAGGCCTTGGGCTTCATGGCATCCTGCATAATCCTGGTCCCTCAGGCCAGACTGCATATGAGAAAACTACAGTGGTACCTGAAGAATTTATGGTCTCAACACAGGCACAGCCTAGAAACCGAAATACCACTAATCCCATGCCTGAAACAAGAGTTCCTATGGTGGGCTCAGGCATGCCAGTCAAACCCAGGTTTGCCCTTCCACAGCATTCAACCAAGCCAAACCATCACAACGGACGCCTCAGACCTCGGTTGGGGGGCACACATGCTGGACAAGTGCATACAAGGCTTATGGACTCCAGATCAGCTGCACCTGCACATAAATCAAAAAGAAATGCTGGCAGTCAAACTAGCAATCCAGAATTTCAGACCATTCCTCCAAGAAGGGCAGTTGATGATAAGGACAGACAACACCACAGTCATGTGGTACATCAACAAACAGGGAGGCACTCATTCATACCCTCTATGCCGGATAGCACTGGACCTATGGAATATGGCTCTGAGCTACAACATTCAGTTACAAGCAATTTTTGTACCGGGAAAAGAAAACATCCTAGCAGACAAATTAAGCAGAACTACCTCGGATGCTCACGAATGGATGCTACACCCAGACATCTTCAAGGTCATCACAAAGAAATGGGGACTGCCACAAATAGACCTATTCGCATCCCCACTCAATCACCAGCTCAAGAAATTCTGCACAAGGACGTACCACCCACTTGCTTGGAAGGTGGACTCTCTATCCTTCAGTTGGAAAGGCCTGACAGCATATGCATTCCCACCTCTTCCTTTGATGCACAAGGTGCTATTGAAAATCAAAGAGGAACGTCCAAGGATCATTCTGATAGCTCCACACTGGCCAAGACAACATTGGTACCCATTACTGAGGAGCATGTCTCGGGGAAAAATGTGGACACTACCCCTGATTCCTTTGCTGTTAACTCTGAACGGCTACAACACCCTGCATCCAAACCTGAAAACTCTGCAGCTGACTGCCTGGAACATTACATAAGAGCAACAAACCCAGATTTATCCCAAAGGGTTAAAGACATTATCCTTGAGGCCCGCAGACCCTCAACAAGAAGGAACTATGCAGGAAAATGGAAAAGGTTTCTCATTTGGAGTACTGAAAGGGGAAAAGATGTGTCAAAGGTAGACATTGCCAACATCCTGGAGTATTTGGCAGAGCTTCTCCATACAGGCCTGTCCTATTCCTCCATCAAGATACATGCATCAGCTATTTCTGCAGAATACAGCTTCGATCCCCCTGTCTTCTCGCAAGATCCTCTACTCAGGCAGTTTCTGAGAGGAATTAAAATGTAAAACCTCCTAGGAAACCACCATTACCAGCATGGGACTTGAACTTTGTGCTAGAAAATTGACACTCCCCCCTTTCGAACCAGCAGCAACAGCAGATCTTCAACACCTATCCTGGAAAACTGCTTTTCTGCTGGCAATTACCTCAGCAAGAAGGGTTTCTGAGCTACAGGCTTTAATGGCAGTACAACCCTTCCTAATCTTCCATCAAGATAGAGTGTCCATGAGAACAAATCCTACATTTATGCCTAAGGTGGTATCCAGAGTGTCTTTAAACCAGGCTATCCACCTACCTACCCCAATCCACAGAACAGGGGGGAAAGACTGCTGCATACTTTGGATGTAGATAGACAGTTGCGCTACTACCTGGACAGAACCAAGGGCAATAGAAAAACTGACCAGCTTCTGGTAGCATATGCAACAGGAAGGGAAGGAAAAGCAATTTCAAAACAGACAATCTCCAAGTGGATAGGAAATTGCTAGACCCAAAATCAGAAAAAAGGCCAGCACCAAGGAAGGTTCAAAAGTAGTTTAATAAAACTGAAACTAGACCGTTTTTTCAGCAAAAAGGCTCATCAGTAGTATAGTCAGCAAAAAGCACTTAGTCATCATCTTATATAATGTTCTCTAAGGCATCTATATGACATCACTTCCTGATAAGTCAAAAATGCAAACAAGGCAAAAAGTAAAAAAAAAAAATCAAAATCAAAAGTAATTGAAAAATACATAGTTCAGTAAACAAAAAGTTTGCCTGAGTTGCATGCATATCTCCAGATTATAATGAAAATCCAAAGAGACACAGTATACTGGTATATCAATGATAATAAACAAACTTAATAAAAACATACAATAAAGGGTAAATGCCCAAAAAAAAAACCGAAAAAAAAAAGGTTATTATAAGAAAATGGTGTTGAATACCAGCCACAGTATCCTAAAATGAGCTGAAATGCAAAAACCTAAGCAATGCAACCTGATAAGAAATAATGCAAGTGATGGTTAATTACAAATTATAATTTATCATTTAATCCAGGAGGGAAAAGCCCCCCAAGTTTAATGATCCACCTTTTTTCTTTGGTATTTAGGATATCATGCCAACCTGTTTTAAAAGATGATTCCCTATGATATGATCAATGATGGTGAATGTAAATTTGGCAGTGGGATGTTTGATAACATGTCTATATAGTGCATTAGTTAATCTTCTGTTTCTAATGTCACCAAGGTGTCAGAGATCCGTCTAGGCGTTTGGCCAATATAAATGCATGACATGTACATGGCAAGATAAATAATCCAGTCTGAACTGCAGTTACCAAAAACTTATGTCGATATATTTGTCCAGTGTTCCTACTAGTGAAAAGTAGTTTTGAAAAAATAGCTACAAAAAAAGCAATGTCCACATGGGATAAATGCCTGAAAGTTTATCTCCAGTAAGTGTTCTTTGAGTTGGAGTGTGATCCATGACCCTGGTTTTTTTAGTGTGAAAATAAATTCTAAAGTTTTGCCTTTCCTATAGAAAAAAAAACATGGATTCTTATAGTGTGAAAATAGATTCCTAAAAGTTTTGCCTTCCTATAGGAAAAATAACAAACATCGCCGAGATAATCTTCCAACAATGGATGAGAATTCAATATATTACAGTGAGTATTAATAATATTTACTAAATTGGCACTATTCCTGCCATAAGTTGTGACAAATCTACATACATCTGATTCCTCATTATGAGTTTTAGTATTGTATTGGAGAAGAGAATCCCTGGATTTAGCATTACTAAATTGGACTGCTGACTCAATAGTACGAGTGGAATAACCTCTGGACAAAAATCTCTTAGTTAGATCCATTTGATGACTCTGAAGATCATCCACTGAGGAACAAATCCTTTTCATCCGCACAAACCGTGATTTCGGTATGTTCGAATATAATATTTCGATGAAAAACTATAGCATGTAGAAAGGTATATTATATTGAGAATTTTTTTGTGTACTCGACGTTCTAAGAGTTATCCCTCCCTGTCATTATTATTGACAAATAACTGATTGATACTCTATTATTATATTCATTGAATTAGTTTCCCCATACCCCCAGATTTCCATTCAAATGTTGAATAAATTCCCTATATTATTCCTCCACTCCCTTAAGCCATAAGCCAACAGTATCAGGTATATATCCATATCATCAATCTCATAGAGATATATAGGTAGCAAATCATATAATAAAATCATATCTTCCATGTAGCCCATAAAAAGATCGGAAGATAGGAAATTGCATCAGATTCTGTTACTCCTACCATGGAAAGCAAACTCCACAGAACATAAGGCCTCATTCTACAAGGGCTACAGCCACTACCACAGCTTTCTTACGAGGAGTGGCTACCAAGGACATTATAGAGGCTGCTACTTGGACCTCCGTGCATACATTTGCCAAGCATTATAACTTACCTTTATACTCTAGATCCCGAGCAGGGTTTGCCACTGCTGTTTTGCAAGGGATCCTAACTACACCATCATTTCTTCTTCCTCCTCCCTTAGTTTGGCTATGGTATTCTACCCATTTGTAAGGACTGCAGATGCATCCTTGAAGGACATAGTACAGTTTTGTACCTACCATAAATGTAGATGTCCGAACAGGAATGCATCTGCAGTCAGGATTACCCACCCTCCTTCCCTCTGTGGTATTCCTAGGGTATTTGCCCATCTAATAGCTAGCTGGGGGGGATCTCTTATGGTGTATTTGTTTGTATATATGTACATACATGCTTATTTTTTGTATTTGCCTTCTACTTTTTGGAAACATTGGCATTTATCCAAAATTTAGCTATCCAAGAGGGCAACTGGCATCTGGGGCAAGAAACACTGAGGAAAATGGCGTCGGCTGATGCCTTTATACCCAAAGAACTGCAGCTATGACGTCGGGTGAAGTGCGACACCAGCCGAGGCCAGACCCAGACTTTGGAATCTGGCCGACAGAAGGGCTGCCTGACGACAGGACAACCCATTTGTAAGGACTGCAGATGCATTCCTGTTCGGACATCTACATTTATGGTAGGTACAAAACTGTACTTTCTGCACCCTCAGCTTCTAACACTGAACCTTGCAGCCCAGCTAATTACTTAATCTTTCCTTTACCATCCCTCAGCAAACCTGTGATGGATATCATTTTAGAGGCAAGGAGGCCTAGTACTAGAAAATCTTATGCTGAAAAATGGAAAAGATTCTGTGCCTGGAACCAATCTCAAGGGATGAGCACAGCAGCGCCCAATTTACCTCAGATTTTACAATACTTAACTGAGATGTTTCACAAGGGCCTGTCTTTTTCCTCCATTAAAATCCACACCTCAGCCATTTCAGCTCATTATAACACAGAACCCCTCTTCTCTCATCCACTGCTCAAGCAGTTCCTCAGAGGGGCCAAACCACCCAGGAGAGCTCCAACCCCAGCCTGGGACCGTAACTTTGTCTTGGAGAAACTCACACTACCTTCTTTCGAGCCAGCTGCTACTGCAGACTTAAAATTTCTTTCTTGGAAAACAGCTTTCATTTTAGCAATCACTTCAGCTACAAGGGTGTCTGAATTACAGGCCCTTATAGCAGTGGAGCCTTTCATCATCTTTCATGCGGACAGGGTGTCCCTCAAAACCAATCCATCCTTCATGCCCAAGGTGGTATTCGGTGTGGCTCTTAATCAGTCCATTCATTTGCCAACCTTCTTTCTCAATCCACAGAATAAAGGTGAGTGGATACTGCATTCCTTAGATGTGCACAGACAACTTAGATTCTACTTGGACAGGACTAAACCTCAAAGGAAATCTGAACTGCTGGTGACATTTACTGCAGGGGCAGAGGGGAAGGCTATTTCAAAGCAAACCATTTCTAAATGGATAAGCCATTGCATTCATTTCTACTATAAGCACCATGGAAAACCTATCCCCCAGGGGATCAGACCTCACTCCACCAGGGCTGCATCTACCTCTACAGCCTTTCTCAGAGGCGTCCCTACCAGGGACATCCTAGAAGCTACTACCTGGAGTTCTGTACATACTTTCATCAAGCATTATCATTTGCCAATTTTCTCTAAATCCAGAGCTGGCTTTGCCACTGCAGTCTTGCAGGGCCTTATAGCTGGCCCTAATGCTATCTAAATTCCTCCTCCTAACCATAGCTTTGGGAATCTACCCAAATGTAATGACTACAACAGTGAAACACGAAGAACATAGTACAGTTGTGTACACTTACCATAAATGTAGATGTTCGAGTGTATTCACTGTTGCAGTCCTGGTTACCCTCCCTCCAGCCCCCTAACTTCTTTTGGCTATACCTCTACTTTCCTTTGCTATGCTTAAAAGCCTTTTTGGTGTATTTGCTTTTTTTGTTGGAGGTATATCTTTGTACTTTTTATATTTAATTGCTTCCCATTAGGGGGGCACCTGACATTTGGGGCTAGAAGAACTGATGTAATGGCATCGGCTGCATGTTTTATACCCCTGACGACCTGACGTCATGGAAGAAGGGACAGCAACCGATGCAGGACCCAAGACTTTGTTAATCAGGCCGACTGAGGGCTACCTGCAGGCAGATAGCCCAAATGTAATGACTGCAACAGTGAATACACTCAAACATCTACATTTATGGTAAGTGTACACAACTGTACTGTCCAGTTACAGTGTTAAAATGAGTGATTTTTTGACATTTTTAGCAGCAGTGTTTCATTTATCTTCAGAAGCGATTAGAGACGAGTTATTTTATTTTCCTTGACCAGGATATTTCTTTACCACAACTTCTATAAAGTGTTATTTTTCTGAAATTGAAATTATTTTGTAATGAGTATCATAATAGTGATTAATTTCAGTCTATAAGTAACTTTTCCCAAGTCCTGATTGTTGATCTTTGGTAGTAAGTGAGTTTATTAAACACAACAGCAGTGAATGTTGTTTTGAAGAAAGATCTTTGTTTGAAATGGCATTTGATTAACACATTTACACCTAGCAGTGAAAGAATGTCACACGTACTGACACTTGAGGATTGTCTGCCTTGTCAGCTTTTCATTGAGTTATTTTCCTGAAAATGCTGGTATGAGACATGGCTTTAAACAAGTCTTCATATCATCATGAGAGCCATAACTGTTAACAAATATTAAAGAGTTGACTTGCTCTGGACGTAGTCGTATCTTCAACAGTAGTAGAATTTTTTGCCCACACATAACCCTGATTGTATAGTGAGCTGTAACAGAAGATTAATGTCTGTTAGTCAGTTTAAGCAACAGTTAATGTCTCTTTAAGCATACTTACTATCAGAAATAGTTTTTTTCTTGCATGTGTGACCTTGGTTTTGTTACATATCAATTTTGGTAGCTGTGTTCTGTTTTGGAGATGTATATAAAAATACAGTAATTACACTTGTTTACATAATTCCCTTTTGGAGATATTAATAAAATACATTACACCTATTTACATGATTCATTAGTTAGATAAGTTTAAATGGCTGTACAGTTGAGACATCAAGTATCAGTGGAAACATTTTCCAGAATTATGCAAGCTTTTGTGTACTACCCAAAGCTGACATGTATACTTCTCCTGGTTTACAGTATTAATGCAGATATTAACATTTAGCAAGTATTCATAATTCTGAACAAAATGCAGTATCTCTGTTAGTGTGCATCCTATTTGGGTGATGTCATATTCTTTGACTGGCCTTGCATTATGTAGTTCATCAGCTCTTCCATATGGACAATGGCATGTGCAACTTAATTCAGTTATAGCTTTCATTCATATTGTTGTAATATTTGAAGAAGAAATGCATGTGTGTCATACAGGGTATGTGTGACTGAAATCTCATTATTTTTCTGCCAGACAGGCATTCAAGACATTACTACAGTGGACACTCACTTATACATGCAGTTATGTAATTAATCAAATAACCAAATAAAAGCTCTACAGCTTTGACAGCAGGTGACACTTCAAAGTTTGTCTGGCACTATGCTAGCACAAGTTCGATGCCATGTTATACTTCGCAAACTGCTTTATGTGTAAGTTATTACTTTGAATATTAAGATATAGCACATATTCAGAACTGAGCAGAAACAAATTATAGTATTACTGTAACAATGAATGCTGTATGGGTTGTATGTTGTATCCCACCACCATACTCAAGGACAGGGCAGACACTTAGCCAAGAAGTTGTCCTTTTACCTTGTATGGCATGTAGCAGTGAATAATACATATGTTTACATAATACCCGATACATGCAGTATTGCTGTCAGTAATTCTCAGTTAAATCACAATAATGCATAGATGCCAGTATGGCCCAAGGTCTAATGTGTGTAGCACATCACTGCTTGGATTGAATGGCAGCCATTAGCAGAGTATGTCATCAAAAGCCATAATTGTGGCACAGTCCAAGAAGCTGTCATGAAAATTCATGGATGCTGAGGTGTCCCCAACCCCAGAACATTACTATTTATCAAGGCCAAGGCTGTCTGAGTAATATAGTCATACTAATGTGTACAGAAAGACCTGCTTAAATAGTATGTACAGATGTTGTTGAGTCAGAATAATTGCTAAATGGCTTCAGATGAAAATGCAGTATTATTGTGAATAGTTCATCACTGCATCACAGTAATACAGAGAGATGCATTATCAAAATCAAATGTCAGTAGGATGTCACTGCTTGCATGAGACAGCAGCAGACATTAAAGGATATGTTAGCATAAACCATAATCAGGTCAGGAACCACTACCATTACCTGAATAATATGAATGAATTTTGGGGGCACCCATCACCCTTCCTGGAACACACAAAACAGTGAGGTTCTGTATTATACTGTAGGTGTTGTATTTGTCATTCGCCAGTCAGTATAAACATTTCTCAACAGTAGTTGAATTTGAATATTTTTATTGCTGTTAAATCATCAGAAGTACAGTGACCTGTGTGAATAGTTTTGGGTGCCATTTGGAAGAATTAAGAGTTTAGCAGTGATTATAATTTGTTTGTTGTCACTGTTAAAGGAGAAAGCAGCTGCACCCTCATTTTCAGATTATGTAATTAGAAGCACATTATCTCTTTTTAGATTCCCTTGTAGCAAGCTGTAAGGTTACTGGAATCCTTCTGTTGTATGGAATGTTTTCCTATATTTGAATTGTTCAACTCTTATTGATGGCAACATAGGAGGCCTAAATTTATTTAGCGGGCCTTGTCTCTGTGGTGTCCAGTTAGAATAAAAAGCAAAGTGTTTTGCCAAGTAGTTTGTCCCAGGGTAGGAAAGGGATTTTCCAGTAAGACTAGAGCCCACAGTAGAGGCTGGGGGTCGTTTGTTCATTTTGTAGACGTAGATCCACACTGAACATCACTGCATGTTTGGCATGGAGTAGGACTAGGGTGGGATGTTAAACAAAAATCAGGGGGAATGGATGGAGAGATAAGGCAAGGATGGGCTTGATGATGAGTATAGGGTGGTCTGTAACATTTATATATACCAACTGTGGATATAGGTTCATAGGTAGGTACTAGGGTATCGGCTCTGGGGCCTAAACAAGCACAGCCAAAAAGGTACCTTGGCTTTTGCCACCCAAGAAAATTATTTTCCTGTGCCACTGTCGAGCAGAGCCACAGAGGTGATCCCCGGGGTGAATTTCCTATTTCCCATCCAGTCATCAAGATTTTTCTTGAAGAGTGTTAATGAGGAGCTTTGTTTGATATAGATAGGTAGTTTATTCCAGAGTATGGGAAGTCTCTGGGACAGAAATCTATCCCTCCGGCATTGTTTATTGTGGTGACAAGGTTTATGTCCCTAGAGCGTGTAGCTCGGAGGGATTGGGATTTCTTTAAGTGGAACATGTCTAACAGCTCTGGGTTTGGCATAGCTTTGTATCTTAGGCAGAGATCACCTCTGAGTAGGCGATATGCGATGGAGTAATGCTGGAGTTTCTTGAGACGGTCTGCATAGGGCATCTGTTTGAGGCCGGTAATCCTCTTTCTCTTTGTGAGGTATTTCTCCGGCCTTTCCAGTTGTTGTAGATGTCTTGTGAGGTACATACCAAAAGGGGCATTGTACTCTATAATGGGTCTAATGAGTGATGAGTAAAGTGGAACAGTTACCTCTTTTTTTCTGGATGAGAAACCTTTTGTGATGAGGTGTGCCATGTAGAAGGATTTCCTGACTACTGTGGTGATGTGATTATCAAAGGAGAGACTACTGTCCATCTGTGTCCCAAGGTCTCTTATCACACTTTCAGTGTTAAATATACTACCACCTATGTTGTAGTTCATGGGCACAGAGTTTTTACCAAAGGGGATGACAATGCACTTTTTGGCATTGAGCTTGAGGCCATGGCTTTGACACCAGGCATCTGTCTCAGTGAGGCCCTTTTGTAGGATGTCCACATCGTTTGGAGTTTCGATTATGGGTCCTAGTTTGCAGTCATCTGCAAACTTAGTTAGCCAAAGACCTTCTGTGTTAGCCTGTACTTCAAAGAAGTAGATATTAAACAGGAGAGGACCCAGGACTGAACCCTGTGGTACTCCACTTGTCACTGGTCTGAAGTTGGATTTGGAGTCTGCTACTTTCACAGTGTGGGTTCTGTCAGTGAGCCAGTTGGCAACCCATCTTGTGACATAGGGGTTTATACCTAGTTTAGTGAGTTTATCTGTAATTCCAGAGTGGAGGATGGTGTTGAAAGCCTTGGCAAGATCTAGATAGGCTTTGTGAACCACCTTACCCTTGTCTACGGCTTTGGTGACTGTTTCAAAGAAGTCTATCAGGTTTAGGAGACATGATCTGCATTTTACAAACCTGAACTGGATGGGGTCCAGAGTTTGGAGATTACCAATGTCTTTGTTTATAAGTTCCATGATGATGCGTTCCATGGCCTTGCAGACCAGGCTCGTCAGGCTAATGGGGCGGTAGTTCCCGGGGTCAGTGGTGGCTCTCCCCTTGTGGAGTGGGATAACCGTTGCTGTGCGCCATTCAGCAGGCACAAAGCCTGAGGTGAGGCTATGATTGAACATGGTACTTAGGTGGGGTACCAGTTTGTTCTGTAGTTCATGTAGAACGCAGCCTGGGATGTTGTCTGGTCCCATGGATGCTGTGTTCTTGGCTTTGGAGAGTGTGGTTTTTACCTGTGCAGCCGTGATTACAGGAACTTTGCATTCTTCCAGTATAGAGATGGGCTCTTTAGGGGGTGAGAGGGGGGTAAAGTTAGCACTGAACCTATCTTCCAGGATGTTGGCAATATCAGTTGGGTCTGTATATTTAGTGCCATTGTGCTGTAACTCAGTGCAGATCTGAGTGTTGCCATAGAGATTCTTGACATAGCTATAGAATGCTTTGTGGTTGCCTTTAGAATCATTGGCAATTTTGTTTTCGTAACATATTGCCCAAAGCATCTGCAATGTAAAATTATTTAACAGTAAAAACAAAACAATTTGTGACATTTTGCCGTGTGTTGCATCTCTTACATGGCATGATCTGAGTACATTACCCTATTCCTGTCTACTGCTGCTAATCCCTGTAGTGTTCCAATTTTCAGACCTGTTAAAATTGGAAAAATGCACTGCATAAATGGCAGTATGCAGTGCAAAATAAAATCTATAAACAAACAAAAAAAAACTTAAAATTGAAAGGCTTTAACCCCCCCCACCCCGGAACATATTTGAGCTGCTAAAGACTGACATGCAGCAGCTGGATAGACCACAGAGGTTCCTCACCAGGAGAATCCAGGGCCTCAACATCTATTCTTCACAGATAGGCTAAAAGCCTGTTCCTCTACTCACTGTCATACAGACTCCTCAGAGGTGACCTCTGTCTGGCATTCAAAGCAATCTCAGACCTGCCTTGATGGGACTGCTGCATATCCGCAAGTCAAGCTCCACTCGAGTAACCTGCATGCGTGACCTCAACCTGGTCTGTGACATCAATAGGATTTGTTGACGGGAAGATTTGTTTCCCAGAGACTCCCCCATCTGTGAAATAGACTGCCTCTCCACATCAAGCAGAGTACTTCATTAACCCTTTTTAAGTGCAACCTGGATAACTGGATAGGGAACAGAAAATATACTCCTGGGATTCCACCTGTTTCCCAGAGACAGGGACATTGGGTGCTGACTTGTCGGAACATGGGCTAAATTATTTGCTAGGCTTGTAAGGGCCTCGGGGTTCAATAGCCTAGTAACTTTCTATGATGAGAAAGTTTTGCAGAACTCTGATCCAAATGGGAGTTATACCTGCTCCATCTCCCATCGGATTCATGAGCCTTCCTGCCACCATCCATACAGTTATATCTCCTTCTGTGATCCGTCTTTCTGTTTTAGAGTCCCAGGATTCAAGAGTTCCAAGACTACCAGTTTTGGAGCTGAATAGAATTACATCTTCGACACTGATGGTCTCCCTGACCAGTTCTGCTCCTATTCCCTCTCGGAGCTGAAGCATCGGCGTCAGATCTGTGGGGCCTTTATCTACTCAAGTGATGTCAGATATTTCTTTGCTCCTCAGAGCCTCAGTACTAGACAGCTGCAGTCCAGCACCTTCCTCGAGGCAAGGATCCGGACAAAGTCTTGGTTTGCCTGCTTGGGAAGTCTGAGCAATGGTGCAACAGCCCACGGCTTCTCCGTGTCTGTTGACCTTTGAGGTTGTGGAGAGGGTGTTCTCTCATTCAAGAGATCCAGGCTCTCATACATCTCAGATCCTACACCCTTTATCCTTGTGGCTACAAGCTTTGATCTCATCAGATCTACTCCATGGGGACAGCCATTACCTACTAGCATCCAGGCAGTTCCCATAGAAGAACTACCCCTCTCTTCGGACACCTCCCCAGAGCATCCAGCTGAAGAGGTTTACCAAAAGAGAACTTGTAAAAGGAGGCATATAGATTCCCCTTGGAATCTCTCACCAAAGATACTGACTTTGATGAAGGAAGAAGGGTCCCCCAGGTCACCATCTGATGACATCTCGTTTGGAGACATTTTGGAGATCCCTATTGCAGAAACGTGGTTGGTCTTCAGATGATCCTTTCCCTGAGGAGTCAGTATTTCCAGGGATTTTTGTGCTGGCTGAACTTATCTATGGTCTCTTGCTGGGCATGGAAGGATCTAGATTCTGTTGAGCCAATCCCACGTCATCTGGATAAAATTGTAGCTGCTCCAAAAGACAAACCTCATCGGAGCAAAGGATCCCTGTTGATGCAATGGTTGTGACAGCAGCAACCAAAAAGAACCTAGCAGAATGGAGCTTCTCTGTCCACCCACTTAACAGAGAGTCCAGGGCATTGGACAGGTTTGGAAAGTATGTGCTTGCTTCAGCGACCTTTGTTTTGAGGTCTCTGAACTGTTTGGTACACTTGATGAGACTGCAGAGGGATTTGATTATGGAACTTTCAAAATCTCTCTGAGTCCTTGTCTGGAGAGGATTATAAAAGATCATCATCGCAGCTGGCCACTCTTTTATGTATATTTCCAATGCGTCCATGAGGTTGATTTCTCATGCAGCAGAAGGCACCTCATGTTCTGCCAGTTCACTCATTGTCATAAGGAGACATACTTGGATGCAATTATGCAATTTTGCAGAGACTTTCGAGACTTTTTTCATCAGTGCTTCTTTTGATGGGACATCCTTGTTTGGTCCTTCTATGAAAGAAATGTTTTCCCATAGTGAACAGGAAAGAAAGACTATGTGAGATCCGTTTTTCTACCCCTTGATGATCCTTTTCACAGAATCAGAGGAGGCAAGAAAAAGTGGTTCTTTAAATCCTAGGGATCTTTTCAGGATTCATATGGAGACCACTTCTTCAGACGCAGAGGAGAGAGTTCAAATGGAAGACGCCATCACCATGGCAGAGGAGGCCCACAAAACCAGGGTTTCTGAGATTCCTTCCCAAATAGACCATTTCGGTGCTCCTGAAGGGCTGCCTGACTATTCGACTCTGGAGTTAGTCAGGGGACCTTGTCCTTGCACCGACATACCTGGGCTGCTATAACAAAAGATTCTTGGGTACTAAAAATAATATCCAGCGGTTACTTTTTACCATTTTTTCAAATGCCCACTTCCAAAAGAAGAAAGCCCCCAACGTTCCACCTGTCAGAGAGAAGTTGCAGCTCAAGAAATTCAGAAGCTGCCGAACAAAAGAGTCATCCAGGAAGTCCCACCAGACCAGGGAGGATTCAGAACTTACTCATGGTTCTTTTTAGTGCCAAAAACGACAGGGGATCTGAGACCAATTTGGGATTTAAGCAGTCTGAACCAGTTTGTGAGGAAGCCAAAGTTCAGAATTTGTCACATTTCAGTCTATTCTGCCTCTTCTACATAAGAATGACTGGATGTGCTCAGTTGATCTTCAGGATGTGTACTATCATATCAAAGTAAACAGATGCTCCCAAAGACACTTGAGCTTTCAGTTTGGAGCCAGTCACTATCAGTTTAGAGCCCTGCTGTTTGGACTCACCACAGCCTCCAGGATGTTTACCAAGTGTATGGCAGTGGTAGCAGCTCACCTGAGACTGCAAGGATTCCTAGTGTTTCCGTACTTAGATGACTGGCTTCTTACCTCCCCAACCAGGCATCTCCTAAAACAGTCCAGGGACTGTTTGCTCCAAATTTGCCAAATGCCAGGCATTACAGTCAACATTACCAAATCCAAACTATTACTAGTACAAACCTGGAGTTCATTTGTGCTCATAAGTCAGATTGCTTGTCTACCTGCTCATCATGTAGATACAGTCAAGTCCCAGGTTCATTATATTCTTTTTCTTCCTGCACCCCCTGCCAGACTTGTCCTTCAGGCCCCTAGGTTACATGGCAGCATCTGTAGTATTACTCCCACTAGTATGTTACTATATGTGTGTTCTTCAGTGGACTCTAGCTCTTCACTGGTCTGTTCTTTGACAGCACCTATCCTTTCCAGTCATATTGGCTCAGGTATGCAAAAGTCATAATCACTAGTGGATCCAGTCGGACAATATTTACTTAGGTCGCTCCTCCACCCCCCCACCCCCCACCCCCACAGTGAACACAGATACCTCCCAACTGGGGTTGGCTGGAGCATTTCTTGTGAGGGGATGTCTAAGGCACGTGGTCTCCCCAAGAGACCAATTTGCATATCAGTGTTCTGGAGATGAGAGCAGTCCTACTAGTGTTGCAGGTATTTCAAGATGTTCTCCTTCTGGGAACCCTTGCAATTCAAACTGACAACATGTCAGTGGTTTAGTACATCAGCAAACAAGGGGAAACTTGATCTTACCCCCCCCCCCACTGAGAAACTCTGAGTGTGGGGCAATGGGTTATCTCCTCCAACTGCTTTCTAGTAGCAACATTTCAGGGAAATCAAACATACTAGTGGACACCGCATGGTTTTTCTAGTACCACTAATAGCTAGAGTCTCCCTGCTTTCTTCCCTGGTTCCTGATATACTTTTGTCCTTCCAGAAAGATTTCATTAAAAGGATTTACAAGAATAAATGGAAAAGATTCTCATTTTGGGCCCTGAAAAATTACATTGATCTTTTTACTGCCCCTATTTCTTCTGTGCTGGAGTTTTTAGCTTCTCTTTTTAAAGAAAATGTTATTTTTTCCACAATCAAAGTACAGTTGGCAGCCATATCAAATTTTCACTCAGGAGACAATGCTACTTGCTTGACTACTTCCAAGTTATGTAAGGTTTTTCTAAAGGGTGCCTCCCTGCTCAGACCCCCAGTGAAAGTTCCATCACCTCTTTGGGATTTAACAGTAGTACTTCAAGGCTTAATTCAGCAACACTTTGAACCTTCAGCAAAAACTGACTTAAAATTCCTGTCTTGGAAAACAGCCTTTGTAGCTGCTATTTTATCTGCTAAAAGGATTTCTGAACTCCAGGCTCTTTCATCAAAAGTCCTTTACATTGTTTTTCATAAAGACAGGGTCACCTTACAAACCAATCCTTCTTTCCTACCAAAAAACCTGGTACCTACCTGACCTTGAGTAGCATCTTACCCTCACCAAGAATGATGCCACAATATGAAGACAAGATGATAAATTTCAACAATTGGCTTAAGTATTGTTGTCATTCCAAGGGGATCCAATGCCTGTCAGCCTGGGATGACATGCTCGACAAGCCACAATGCTTCGCTAGGGACAGCTTGCACCTGTCACCCCTGGGCTTTTGGATATTGGCAAAGGCTCTTGCTACCCCCATAGTGCCTTTTTTAGGCAAGGCTCAAAAGACAAACCCACCTCCATAGGTATCACAAGGGTTAAGAAACTAAGAGTAATGCTACTCAACGCCAGAAGTCTAAACTTCAAGATGCACGCACTCAAAACTCTCCTTAGCATGGAGAACATCGATATCTGTGCAGTAACAGAAACCTGGTTCAAGGGTCCCAAGAGCACCCTAGCACTACCAGGTTATACCTCATACCATGCTTTTCGGCCCCAAAACTTGGACCGAACCACAAAAGGAGGGGGAGTATCAGTATTTGTCAAAGATACCCACACCTCCAGGTTGGTGGCACAGCACGAAGCATCAGAGACTATCCATGTGCAACTAACAGTGGGTAAAACTGCCTTCCAGTTTATAGCCTGCTACAGACCACCCTCCCAAACCCAGGAACCCCACTCGGCCTTCCTGAGAACACTGGAAAATATGAAGGTCTCTCCAAACACCATTATATTGGGCGACTTCAACTACCCAAACATAGACTGGGAGCATTACTCTAGCTCCAACACCCTAGCCCAAAGGTTCCTAGAATTTATAAACTCAAATGCTATGGAACAACTTGTTACCACTCCCACAAGAGGGGAAAACATACTGGACCTGATCAGCACCAACATGGGGACTCTGTGCTCCAGACCAGAAGTGTATCCCTCACTGGTAAGATCAGACCATAAACTAATCTCACTGGATATTCACATCCCGACCCCACCCCCTGCCCAGAAAACCACGGTGAAAAACTTTTCTAAAGCAAATTTCACACTCCTCAAAACCGAGGTGGAATCCTTCAAAGCCCCCGGGCCTGTGGAAAATACGGCCCAGACCACAGAATCCTTTATAAACGCATTCTATGAACACCTTCAGGAATGCATGGATCATGCAATCCCAAACAAAACCAAGACCCAATCCTCCAAAGGCAAACGTCCTGTCTGGTGGACCCCAGCCATAAATAAACTATACAATAGAAGGAGGAAGCTACTACATGATAGAGCAAAATCCCAAAAAGGGAAGGCATCTCTGATCAGTATTAGCAAAAAACTACGGGCACTCATAAAATCGTCTAAGGCCAGCTTCGAGAGAAATATTGCACAGGACACTAAGGATAATCACAAGGCTTTCTTTAGTTATGTTAGGAACCTGGGTGGGAATTCCCAGATATGCTCAGAATTAGTCCAAAATGACAAAAATACACCGAACCCACAGACATTGCCAACATCCCAGCTGACAGGTTCAGTGCAAACCCCCACCAAAAGGGCAAATATCTATCCCAGCAGAGTGCTGCCCCTGACATCTCAGATGCTCAGGTAAGAGCCGCCTCTCCAAAGCAAAAACACAGCATCAATGGGACCAGACGGTGTCCCGGGCTGCGCTCTACATGAACTCCAAGAAGCGCTAAACCCAAACATAAAACTACTGTTCAATCTCAGCCTTACTACAGGATATGTACCCAAAGAGTGGCGTACAGCAACAGTGGTCCCTCTCCACAAAGGTGGTGCCTCAACGGATCCTGGAAACTATTGCCCCATAAGCCTGACTAGCTTGGTCTGCAAAGCTATGGAAAGGATCATCATGGACCTCATAAATAAAGATATTGGGGACCTACAGACACTGGATCCTACCCAGTTCGGCTTTGTTAAGGACAGATCCTGCCTCTTAAACCTGGTCGATTTTTTTGAAACAGTCACCAAGGCCATTTACGAGGGGAAGGTGGTCCACACAGCCTACCTGGACCTCGCAAAAGCCTTCGATACAATACTCCACTTGGGCATTATGGATAAGCTCACCAGCTTAAATATAAACCCCTATGTCACTAGATGGGTTGCAAACTGGCTCAAGGACAGAACCCACATGGTTAGAATTGCTGGAGCCATGTCAGACTCCAAACCAGTTACAAGTGGCATCCCACAAGGCTCAGTCCTGGGACCTCTCTTGTCCGGTATATATTTCTCGGAGGTACAGGCCAACATGGAAGGACTGTGGCTGACCAAGTTCGCAGATGACTGCAAACTGGGTGCCATAATCGACTCTCCAGCCGACGCAAGCATCCTCCAAAAGGGCCTCATAGAAACAGACAACTGGTGCCAGAGCCATGGCCTCAAGCTAAACGCCAAAAGTGTATAGTCATCCCTTTGGCAAAAACAAAGTGCCCACAAATTACCACATAGGTGGTAATCCATTAATCTGGAAGAAGTAATTAGGGACCTGGGGACCCAAGTTGATAGCAATCTCTCATTTGACAACCACGTGGCCAAAGTGGTTAGAAAAACATTTTATATAGCCCACCTAATCATGAAGGGATTCACATCTAGATCAGGGAGGTCATCGTGCCTCTTTACTCATCCCTCATCAGGCCCATAATTGAGTACAATGCACCTTTTGGGATGTACCTTACCAGACACCTGCAGCAACTGGAAAGACCCCAAAAGTACCTCACCAAGAGGATCAAAGGGCTCAAACAGATGCCATATGCTGCCCGGTTAAAGAAACTCCAGCTCTACTCAGTGGCATACCGCCTGCTCAGAGGCGATCTGTGCCTGACGTATAAAGCCATGTCCAACCCGGAATTAATGGACATGCTGCACCTCAGAAAATCCAAATCCCATCGAGCTACACGCTTGAGAGACTTGAACCTCAGCACTGAAATAAATAGGACATGCTGGAGGGACAGATTCATAATCCAGAGGCTCCCTTCAGTCTGGAATAAAATCCCAGTCCAGGTTAGGCAGAGTCCCTCATTGACTCTCTTCAAGAGGAATCTTGATGAGTGGATGGGAGATTGTAGGTTTACCCC
Source organism: Protopterus annectens (assembly GCF_019279795.1). Classification (NCBI taxonomy): domain Eukaryota; kingdom Metazoa; phylum Chordata; order Ceratodontiformes; family Protopteridae; genus Protopterus; species Protopterus annectens. Next base: position 74,025,887 of record NC_056738.1, read on the forward strand.
GGGTATCACTTCTGTGTCACTGTTAGACAGAGGCACAGTATACTAACCTCGAAAAAGGGCATAGCAAAATTAATTTAAAATGGGTGGCGAAAGCCAAACACACTCTGGCTAGGCTTATAAATGCCCTAGGGCAGATAGCCTAGTATGAACCTAAAAATGGTTTCTGAATCGAATACAAGTCAAACCATTCATTTACCAGTTGTTTTTCCCAAATTTTCGAACAAGGGAGAATACATGCTACATCTTTTAGATTTGCAAGGACAACTATGTTTCTACTTAAAGAGAAAAATATTTCAGAAAAACAGACCAGCTGTTTGTCTCTTTTTCACCTAGTTGGCTGAGTTCTTCAATTTCTAAAGTTACATTGGTCAAATGGATAACTAATTGCATTTCCTGGATATATTTCCAGCAAGACCTCTCCCTACCAAAATCACATAAGGCCCATTCAAATAGATCCATAGCCACCTCATCTGCCTTCTGGTTTAGAAGTTCCATTGACGTTATTTGTGCAGCAGCCACCTGGTCTAATGTTCATACCTTTGTCATTCATTACAAATTCAGCATAATTTCCAGAAGCAGAGGTACTTTTGGTTAAGCAGTTCTCTGGAGTATCCTTCCATAAGCTCCACTTAATACTTATATAACTGTCCCATACACTGAGGAACATCATATACAAAAGTTAAGTATTCATCATAGCTATGCATCTATGTTGTCCATTTTCATTCTTCCTTAGCTACCCTTCCCCCTTCCTGTCATCTTCTGGAGTGACCTGATGGACCTTTGAAACCTGTTGTTCCAGGTTTAAGCTGTGGTTTCATTTCTCTTCTCTTCCGTTATTGTACACTAAAACTTTCACAGCAGCAAACTTGATCTGAGGTGTTGGGGATGGACTAGGGCATTATGGGTAGAGGGAGGAGCTTGAGAGTTGGAGCCAAAGTCTGCAGAATGTGGCTGAGTCGGATTCATAACACATATGTTGAGGAAGAATTAAAATGGACAATACAAATGCATAGTTATGGTGAGCACATACTTTTTATTTTTCATGTCAGCAAACTGAATTAGTAAACCAAGTCAAAGTGAGGTGGAAAAGATGGAGAAAATTGATGCACCTACTAGTAGGACTTTCAGGTTTGGCGATGGAAAATTAATGTGTTCCATGAAGTGATTGGAAAATGCTAGCAAAAATAGGACACATTAAATTGAATATTGTAACAGAGGTTGTTTCACCTGAACTGTTTTGGACATGGAAAATGTTAAAGCAGTGATGTTTAAACAGCCATTGACTCTTGGATGCACTGGCTGTGGACATTGTCAACACACTAGGTAAAAGCTTTAAGGAGATGCAGTGTGATTATGGTGGCTGCCAGAAAAAGCAATTACTAGAAAATATAAATCAAAATCTAAACCAACTATTCTAGAAGTGGTGAATGTAGTAAGAGAAATAAAACAACTGGAACTTAAATCTTTAGAAAAGGGTAGGAGCAAATTACATAGGAAAAAATGGGAATTGTTGGAATAATACATTCAGGGGAGGAATTTTAAAAGAAGGCAGAACTTAAATGAGCTATGCAATGTTTGACTGAAAATGATTGGGTAAGTAAGTGATGTATAATGTTTGCAACTGGGAGTGTGTTAGCATGGTTTGTGATGTAAAATGCTTGCAACTAGGAATGTATTGGTGTGGTTTATTTTCATTTATACAGATGTTTGATTCCCTGTGTTGTAAGTGATGGTTTAGTAAAGATGTTTCTCCTTTAAAAAAAGGACAGGAATAATTTTTGTCATGTTGCTTAGGTTATATGATATATAGCAATGCATGTGAAATATAATGTTTGTAAATGTGAACTTGTTAATATGGTTTGATTGCTTTTATATAAATGTAAATTTGCCTATGTCACAAATGTTAATTCAGTAAAGGTGTTTAAAAAAAGGAGATGCATTGTTAAAAAGAGGTCCTCACAGTTTCAGATAGTATGATAAGTGGTTCAAAGCAGAAAATTAATAAAATGCATTTTCAGTTTGGACATGTTTCAGTGGACTGACTGCAGAAACTGCTTTATAGTTCAGGAAACATAGATCCTAAATGTGTTTGTCTTGAAGCAGATTGTTGCCATTTTTGAGGTTTCCTGAAATGTAACAGTTGTAAACCTAGACCTGTTATTGGTTTGTCTCTAAACACAGTGAGATGGTTGCAGTAAGCTTTCATGAATTTGAATTTGGCACTTTGTTCCTTCTCATAAACGGTCATTTTATGCAATGAAGTGCTGTAAGCATTATAAACACAAAGGGGCCACCAAAAATTGTAAAGAAAAGTATTCATTGTTTGATAAGCAAATATGGTCCATCTCCTGTTCAGCGGTAATGGTAGGTAATTCAGTAATGATGGAATTAGAGACATGACTGAGAACATCAGAATCCAAACTATAACTGTAAGCATATAGTGCTTGGTTTAATTGCTTCATACAAAGGCATAGATAATAACTGAAGTAATGTTGAAAGTAAACCTAGTAGTGGATATGACCTAGAAATTACATTAGATTTGAGTTTGTTGACAAAAAAATAACTGTAGAATGTATGTTGTCCAGGGTTTGAGTCCCCTCAGCCTCCTTTTGCTTACTGTGCAACTCTGAACAAGTCAATTAACCAGAAAGTGCTCCCTAGGCCAAGTCTGAATAAGGACCACATGGATTAGTGCTCTACCTCTGTTAACAAACCTACCGACCAAAAATAAATATGGCAGCTTGTGTACGGAGTCAGAACTTAAACTTCCCTTGTGCTTTGATTGATACATTGCCTTCTTTAGAAGGGACCACAAGGAGCTCATCAATAGACAAACATATTTCAGTTTCACATTCTTCAGTGAGAGGACTTGCTGAGGCTGCACATTCAGACAGAATTGAAGAACAGTATAGAAACATTTTATAAGACAAATAAAAGTTTTCAAGTCAAAGACAAGGTATACTTCTAAAGGGCTAATGGTGCAGTGTGGAAAGGACCTTGAGTTGTCATTGGCCAAGATGGAGTTGTGGTATTTGGGTAAAGGTACATTTTTCAAGACTGTGTAAAGTCAAGCCTGAATCAGAGGACCAATACTTCAGTAAAACTGACAATGATGAAGTGAGAAATTTGCCAGAAATGATTCAAGAGTACCAAGAAAATGGAAATAAAGATGAACTGTTGAACTCTGAAATGAGTAAGAAAGTATTTTATACTAATGAATTAAAGCAGCCACAAGTGCAGCAGAGAGTTAATGGCCTCGGCCTCATTCTCAAAAAATGTCAAACCATAAGACTTGCAGTCAAAGAAAAAAAATGTGTAACATGAAGCTGAAGTTTAAGGGTAAGATGGTAAAGATACAGGAAAACATACAACTTGGTATTACTTGGAATTTTTGTACCTATTTGACATTGCAGATGTGGGAGGGTTTGTGGACGTATCACAACCGATAATGCCTTTTGCATCCCATTATTAAATTCTTTACCATTGTCAGAAAATAATTTCTGAGGTGGACTGTGTTTGCTTATCCAGCAGTAGATCAATTACTTTGTAATTTCTGGCAGCCTTTTTATTTCATAATGCTTCCTTCAGTGAAATTGTACATTGATCAGTTGTATGAAGATACTAAATGTGAGGTTTATGTTAATTTAAGTGCAACTCCTTTATTGTACTGTGAGGGTGAAGGCATGACAAAAACAAGCCTCATTTTAGGTTTACAGTTCTTCAGGCAATCCTCATAATTATAAGTAATCTGTTTCAAGATAGAAATACATTCAAGTTTTTGTTTCTTGAACTGCAAATAAGTTTCTTCGGTCTTTCCACAGAAGCAAATCCAAAGAGACGATGAAGTTCCTTTCAAACTTTCTGCTTCTACACCCTGGGCATGTTCCCTGAAACTGTGAAGTCGTCGTTCATAGTGACTGTCCTATAGGTCTTTTTCTAAATTCAAGGGTGTCAAACTCCTGGCTAACGGGCTAGTTATAGTATACTGAGAATGTATTTCATAGTAGCTATATTATGGCAATTTGTCCTGCGGAGGCTTAAGTTGCTTCAGTTCCAAACTTGAAGCAGTAAACATTAACACAAGTCATACCTTGTTAATTTTCTCCCTTTCAGAGTATGCTGGTAGCTCTTTTTTTGTTTGACTGTTATTGCATGTCTGCATTTAAGACTACATCTGTGAATTTGAGGTTAAGCAAGCAGCTGCACTACAGACAACGGTAAGTTAAGAAAGCAGACTGGGGATAAAACTAATAGTTGGGAGTGTAGTACATGTAACTGTCAGCATCTCTTTGTTTATATAATTGACCTTTTGGCTTGGCAGGACTGTACATTTTGTTCTGAGCAAGTTGGATTGCATAGGTGTGGCCATTTTTTTCTTTTTTTGATTGCAGACATCTGAAGTGTATAACGCAGTTTGTGTATGAAAGTGACTTGACTCTTTGTCTTGGCAGATGTACAAGTTTTTGTGTGCAAGTAAATTGGAATAGGTTAAGTCTGACATTTTTTTTTATTCACACACATCTAAAGTATATAGTTGCTATTGGCTTAGTACGTAGAACTAGAAATGTTTGTGTGAGGAAATTGTAGTATATTAGTATGGCCATTATTATTTTTTTTTTTATCACGTTTAGTGATATGTAGTGTAGAGTGATACGATTTTACATGGCAGGCTGTGCATAAAATTGACTAATACTTTGGCTTGGCAGGACTACTATTGTTTTTGCGAGCACACCATAGTGTGGCCATTTTTTTATTTGCTTAGAATACAACTATATGGAGATAAACCAGGAAAAACTGGTAATAATGCACTTTTCCTTGTTGCCCTTTCTTAAGTCATTTGTGAACGAGACTCCTGATTTAGAATGTTATCACATTAATGTCCTGAAATAATGCGTTTGAGAGTCATTGGCTATGTTTTGTCATTTTCTTTGGAACAGGACCATTCCTGCCAAACTATTTCTGATTTAGTATGACACTTAACCTGTCCTGTTTTTTTCTTGGGTTTTCATTCTCTTGGTAGAATGCACGGACTCAGTGTGCTAACATAGCTGTCTAACCATTTGTTCTCACAGACAGTATGTGTGCATGTAGTAGCGGTCACAAATCACCCTAAGGATTCACCTGCAAAATTATCTTCATCTGAAAAGGGCTCTTTGGTACGCATGGTTATGTTGCATTCTTTGTCTTAAGATATTTTACTTTCCTCTGTTAATTTAACTTGTTCACCTTTGTTTGGGACAAACTTTAGCCCAGTGATAGGTACTCTGATGTATAGCACATTTCGGTCTCCTCCCGTATTTAACTTGTGAATTCATTCCTGATAATAGTGGCGTCATCATATTATTTTGTTCATGCATCCTTACTTTGTATCTGGTCTGTGAAATGTGCTGCGTTAATGCCTTCCTTAGTACTCAATACCTTTTCTTCAAAAATGCACTTTAGGGTTGATTTCACTGAGGCAAAAGTAAGTTCAGTACATGATGTCAATGATAATTCTCTTTCTTTTACATCTAAGCATGCACTATCTCCCATCTTAAAATCAAGCACTACATCTAGGTGCACTGTGTTATATCTGTGAACCCAAGTGCATCTTTATTCAAAATCAGTTGTTTCAGCTTCCTTGGAAATTGTATTGTCTCTAATAATCTGATTAAAAATAGTTCATACCTGGGTCAGAGGGCTCTTTCCTTTGCTGGAGGAATTAGTGGATCAGTTAGGTGTAGGAAGTTGAACCATTGGGCCCATCCTCATCATCATCTTCTTTTGGCTGTTCCCGTTAGGGGTCGCCACAGCGAATCATCTGTTTCCATTTCTTCCTGTCTGCTGCATCTTGCTGTGTCACACCAACTACCTGCATGTCCTCTCTCACCACATCCGTAAACCTTATCTTAGGCCTTCCTCTTTTTCCTGTTACCTGGCAGCTTCATCCTTAGCATCTTTTTCCCAATATACTCAGCCTACCTCCTCAGCACATGTCCAAACCAATGTAATCTTGCCTCTTTGGCTTTGTCTCCAAACCTTCCAACCTGGGCTGACCCTCTAATATGCTTATTCCTAATCCTGTCCACCCTTGTCACACCTAGTGCAAATCTTAACATCTTTAACTCTGCCACATCTAGCTCTCACTCCTGCCTTTTTGTCAATGGCACTGCCTCCAACCCATGTAACATAGCTGGTCTCACTAGATCACTCCTGACACTCTTCTCCACCCACTCCATCCTGCCTGTACTCTCTTCTTCACCTCTCTTCCACACTCACCATTACTCTGAACTATTGATCCCAAGTATTTAAACTCATCCACCTTTGCCACCTCTACTTGCATCCTCACCATTGCTCTATCCTCCCTCTCATTCACACACACATATTCTGTCTTAGTCCTGTTGACCTTCATTCCTCTTCTCTCTAGAGCATATCTCCATCTCTCCAGAGTCTCCTCCACCTGTTCCCTACTCTCACTACAAATCACAATGTCATCTGCAAACATCATAGTCCACGGGGACTCCTGTCTGATCTCGTCTGTCAACCTGTCCATCACCATTGCAAATAAGAAAGGGCTCAGAGCTGATCCTTGATGTAATTCCACCTCCACCTTAAGCGCATCATCCTGCGGATGCAAAAAAAAGTTAGTGTGTGCCTCATAAATCCAATATTTTCCTCTCTCAAGAAGATAACATCAAGTCTATTTATTAAAGTGGATATACTTTTATCTGTGTTCAGATTTTCTTCTGAATTCTCCATTGCAATATTTTTGCTCTCCCTGTAAGCAACAGCATGGTATTTTTTTTTTGTTTTGATGGCACTGTAGTACAGATCCATATCATAACCTTATTTTTTAGCTTTCACAGTGCTTGTTTTCATTAAAGACCTGCGATTCTACAGTTGGAAGTCATCCTTTACTACCAGTGAAAGGTAGGTCAGACTAGTTGAGTTTTCAAATTAAGGAGAATTTATTTTCAGGAATGTCAAAGCTGCACAGGCAGCAAGCAGTACAGAGATGTACACACACAGAGTTGACAGTCTAAACTGCAGTAAACAACCATGCTGTTGCTGAATAGTCAAATAGTGCTGAGTACTTTCATAAAGTTGATACTGCAATAAGTTTCCCACAAATCAGATGTTGCTGTTAATCAAAGGACAACTGCATATTTAACAGTTAATGGAATTCATAGTTTAAAGGTAACCTTAGATGTTAATAATGGCCACCACTCTCCTGCATATTACTTCTGGTCATATGGAACTGACCACTTTCAGCTACTACATTTTGTGTTTTAAAATGGTCATTTGAAGAGACCTTTCTGTGTAACCTAGAAAAGCTGAATTGGTTTTGTATCCTGCATGAACACATCAGCATAGCCTTAACATCTAACTTTCCTCTGCTTCTGTCAGGCTTAGGCAAGAGTATGCTTTCTGTTACCTCTCAAGAAAAACATTGAAGACTGCTTCAAATAGTTAACTAATTGGTTAAATGGATCCTCTGTGAAATATTGATGGACAACTTGCTGAATCTGAGTTTGTTGGAAAAAACTTGGTGAATCAGCAATTCATGGAAAATGTAAAACATTAGATTGTAAACAAGTTGTTTTATGGAAGCGGGCCCCCAGCTACATCCATGTGAAGGGAGACTTGAAGGAATGAAGCCAGCTGATATTTATAGTAAGAAGTTTGACATCAGACAAATTTTGAGAAGAGGACAGTTTCTCACCTTCAAAAACTTTCTTTACTCTGTGGTGTTCCTCTCAATGAGATTACAGTTTGTGCGTTGTTTGATCTGATTTGTCAGTACATTTGTCAACTGATTGTGTCTTTCGGCTTTTCCCGGTCAGGGGTCGCCAAAGCGGAACTCCGGTCTGCTAATGATTGGTAGTTGATTGTTATGTGCCGAGTTACCAGCCCTGACGCACAACCTTCAACGAAGGTACGCCTATTCATGCATGTCTCCACGCAGAAGACGCTCTAGCTGAGAATCAAACTGGACAGCGTCTTACTGTGAGGAGACAACGCTACCACAGCACCACCTCCGCAGATACCCATTTGTCAACTGATGCATTGTTAAATTGTCAACATCACCTGAGTGACAAAAGCCAGACTTGAAGTGAAAGCCAGTGATAATTCAGTGCCCAGGAAGTTGCTTAAGGAAAATTAATGACAGATTTTTAATGACATAAAGTATCAAATGTATTTGTTTGTCTTTTGATTTTTGGGAGCTTGCAAGCCATCTAAGAGGGTTATCCTGTGATACATTCCACCATTGTATCATCGCATATTATGGTAATGCACTGTGATTTTACTTGCATAGTTTTTCAGAGTTAAAATTTCAGTACTACCCCTCTCACATTCCTCCTCAGGCTTTGGCTCTGCATGCCTTTCAAGTGTGGTCTTCAGCTTCAGGTGGAACTTTGGACACCTTTCACCATATTTTTTAACATCTTTATTGAATAATCACTTTTAGGTTCATGGGTAAGTTCTATACTAGCTGCCCTTGTGAGCCGTTTTAAGCTTAACTTAAGCATTTTAAATTGAGATAGGCAAACATACATTTTTATAAAAGAAAACAAATCATATTAACATATTCCTAGTTACAAACATTATGTATGACATATTGTTTGTATAACTATCATCAACAAAACATTACAGAAATTGCTCAATTCCTGCCTTCCCTTAAGTCTCACTTCTTCAAAATATTATTCTGCATGTATTGTTCCCACAATATCCATTTTTATGTAATTTGCTGTTACCCTTTTCTAAAGATCCCAGTCCCCATTCTTTTATCTCTGTTACAATATTCACTACTTCAGATGCAGTTGGTTTAGACTTTGATTTTCGTTTTTTCTGATAATTGCTTGTTTGGCAGCTACCAGAATTAAACTTATGTCTAGGCAATTCAGATCTTGTATCTCAGTTCAAAAAATCCATTATCACACTCAGTATTTCTAAGAGAATACTCTGAAGGGAATTTTTGAAGACTGTCAAGTCATTACACTCCCAAAACATATGTTTTCAGTTACCTCTTTCTTCCCCATCACAACTCCAACAGTTGCCATCTACCTGAGGAACAATTTTATGGCATCTCCTTATCTCATTAATTCCAATGAAGGAGATGCAGTTTGCACTGCAGTTTCCAATGGGCAGAGCCTAAGTCTTTTTATAGAATCAAACTATGTCCTCACATTTCAAACAAATGTTCATATCTCTGGAACCATAGGGGTTACTAAAGAAATATAAATGGCAAACTCTTCAGCACAAACTGTTTTTATAGTGGTAGCATTCTTTAAGTTCTAGGTCTTAAACCAAGTTTTTTAAGTCACAGTAAACACAGTAACTATTACATTTTTAATATTTTGTAAACAGATTTCAGTATCTCAGCAACCACTCCAGTTGCACGCATACTGTCAGCAACATTTTATTCATCTAGCTGGGAGCTTTCATATGAGGCTAGGAAGTTCTGTCTGTGTTACTTGGTTGTTGAGATATTTAGAAAAGTGTGAAAATTGTATCTATATAAATTAGTATAATAAAAACAACAGTTAATATCTATTTACCTGCACTAGACAGAGCTCAAATATTAATGCAGTTGAGTTTGCCACTGTGTAAGCTTTAAGATGAAACGTTTTAAAACCTTGTACAAAGGATGGTTTTGGAATCATTGATGCAAATATGACAATGCTAACAGTAGTATTTGATGCCTAGAGGCATTACTAGGAGTTAACTGCAAATGCACCTGGAGGTGTCACTTGGATGCAGTGAGTTATGGTATACAGATAGTTATGCCAGCACTTCCATATAAAAATCCTAAACCTTCTAGACTTTGTTGCATACTTGGGAGCCAAACATATGTCCTCTCATTGTTTCCTTGTGAATTGATTATCCAGTCTTTCATTCCAATCTTTTCTGGCCTCCTCTGATTGATTCCTATAGATGTCCTTCTATTCTCATGTTGCAGTATTCATAACCTTTGGGGGATTAGCCTCCACCAAGTGACCCGAACGTCTTGCCAGTATATAAAAGCTTTAGTCACTGCAAGGTACGTGGAATGTCTGACGTTGGCCATAGGGAGCGTGGCCCATAAAAGTGACATCTGCAAGTATCTTCCTCAGAACTTCTCTGCTGCCAGTCGAACATCTGCTCATCCTGCCATCGGATCCTTTAATTAAAGTTAAGTACCCCTTTGGGGCCTTTTTTTCTTGGTCACTGCATGACTGCCCAGGTTCATGTCATCCAGAAAGGGAAAGTGTAGGTGTGGACATCAGATCCCTCATAAGGACGCCCACGACCTGTGTTTATTTTGCCTAGGGCCGAACCACAACCATAAGGCCTGCGCCATTTGTCAAGCTTTCATCCCAAAGACCCTTCAGAGCTGTTTGCATGCCCTTAACATCTATCTGGAGAATGAACGACTCAAATGTCTGGCTGTTGTGATGGAAGGGCCATCCAGTCATACTGCCAAGCCACTGAAAAAGAAGGCCAAAGTTTCAAGGCCTGAGACCAGTGCTGCAGCTCTACCACCTGACATTCCCCTGTGGCTGAGGTACACCTGGAGATGTGTGGAACCATCCATCTTGGTATAGGTATAGCAGTATTCTGGGCCACACACACAACCAACATCGAAACACATCTGTAGAGGTGGGAGACATTAGATTTTAGAGAGGGAGAGGGTGGAATCTTGGCTCACTGCAAACATCCAGACTGGTCCTTCCTCTGCTACTGAGGCTTCTGAGACTAGGCCCACCTTAGGCCCTACACTCTCTAGGCCTGTCTCTTTTTTTAAAATGGAAACAGAAAACTAAGCATGTGACTTCCTCTCCTGTGAGTGTGCCTGATTGGCAAGCTTTCTCTCAAGCCTTGATGTGAAATTGTTCAATCTCGCCGTTTGTTCTTACACACGGGTTCGGAGCCGATCCTCGGCTCTGAGTCGGCTGCATCACTAGCTCTGCATCTTCGAGAAAGCTCGAGGCACAGTAATATCCCATGATCCTCAGGTGCTAACCCTCAGATCTAGTTTGCCGCTAGCAGCAGATCGCATATGAGAGGCTCGGGCCAGTATATTTTTTCTATATTCTTAATATATATTTCTTTTTATAGACTTATAGTTATTTCTTAGTGTTTAAAATAAATAATATAGTATAGGGGTGTTATTTGTGACTGTATTTAGACTAGATTAGTTAGTTTAATTTTTTCTAGTTAAGGCCTGCGGGTTTTTTCTGTCAGGATTGACAGTACTTTAAATAATTTTTGCCTTAACTCTCTTTTTCTTCAATATATATATATATATATATATATATATATATATATATATATATATATATATATTATAGTGTGCTGTGTGTTTTGGATTTTATATATATATATTAGGTCAGAATTAAACTGTTGGTTATTATAATTATTCTAGACTTTTAAAATTGTTACACTTACATTTATATAGTGTGTTTCTTAAGTGTGCTGTGTTTTTTGGACTTTTTCTATATATATATATTTTTTTCAAAATGTCAGAGAAAGCCGAATCAGGCTTTAAAAGGTGTCAGTGCGGACAGAAGATGTCCATTACTGACAACCACTCATCATGCGTCTACTGTCTTGGCCCTCTCCACTTGCAGGAAGACTGTTCCATTTGTTATTCCTTTACTGGGAGGGTCATGCTGGAAAGACGCAGGAAGTTGGTTGATAGAGGGTTGCTTAAACAGGATTTTCAAGAGGCCCTGGACAAGGCTGAACAGTTATCCAAGTCTTCGAAGGGGTCGAAGTCTTCAAGAGTGTCAGAGCCCAAGTCATTGGCTCCGAGCACCTCTTTTCAGATTCGGACGCCGGCTCCTACGACCTCGGTGCCAGGTGTCGAGCGTTTATCTCTGACCGAGACTCAGGTCTTGGAGCCGGTGTCAGAGGTACCACCACCTTCTATCCTTTGCTCGGTGACGGCTTCAATCCCTTCGACCCGTTCTTCGAGGCCCCTTTCCGACTCCGATGTGGACCGAGTGGTACAGAAGCTTATGGAGAACTCGGCTCTGTCCAAACTAATCGAGGTTTCGTCCCAGCTGGTTTCGAAACTCGAGACTATTCCTGTTCCCTCAATGGTTTCGAAACTCGAGACTATTCCTGTTCCCTCAACACTTCCTCCTCCGAGACCCGTCGAGTCATCGGAGCTAGGAATCGAAGAACCGATGATTGTAGAGCCCTCGGTGCCGAAGCCTCCAGTAGTGCTATCGGCTCCGTTGACTTCGACTCCTTCTGAACCAGCCGGAGAGTCTCTGAGCCAAAGATCTTTCCTAGGTTCCGGGGGGGACAGTCGAACCGAGATATCGGTTCCGACTCTTCCCCTCGGTGCCTCGGCTCAGATCAGTTCGGATCCGTCCTCGGTGTCGGAGCCCGTTGTTCCGATTCCGGAGAAACGACCACCTTCTTCGGATCGGGTCGGATCTTCGGGTCGGGGCACCAGTGCCTTTGACATCATGAGGAAGGTCTTGTCTGATCAGACACATACTTCATCAGTATCTTCTTCTCCTTCCCCAAAAGGTCCGCGTTCTGCTTCTGTGCCTTCGGCCCCTACCAAGCGTCGAGACCCAATGCCTCAGAAGTCCCCACAGGGCGACTCTGGTTCCTCAGATGCATCCCCAGAAGCTTCCGCTGAGGATGTTCCGGGGAAACGATTGTGCAAGAGGAGGCACATCGATTCCCCCCAGGAATTTCTCACATCTGACACCGATTTAGATGAAACAGAAGGGTCCCCACGGTCCCCCTCTGAGGATGTCTCGTTTGCAGACATTTTGGAAATCCTGAAACAAAGGGGAGACTGGCAAACCCTTACCCCTTCTGTGGATGAATCGGTCTTGCTGAAGGCATTTGGGACTCAACCTTCTACCTTCTGGGTGACTCCGCCATTTGACGATCTCATGGATCTAATAGCCCGGAGGGCTTGGGAAACGCCCGATACAGTGGAACCAGTCCCTCTTAAGCCAAATAAATACATGATGGCCCCCCAGGACAAATCTTATCTTACAAAAGGGGTTCCCGTGGATACTATGGTGGCGGCGGCCACTAAGAAAGAGATGTCTGAATCATCTTCCTCTGTCCATCCTCCTAATAAGGATTCTAGGACGATGGACAGATATGGGAAGCGCATATTTAGTTCGGCAACTTTTTCCATCCGATCGCTCAACTACCTTACGCATTTCACGCGTTTACAGAGAGATCTCATTAAGGAACTGGGAGATACTCTCCAGGGAAACACAGATGCTGCTGTCGCCGAGAAAGTGACAGCACAACTTAACACCCTAAACTCCATAGTGAACTCGTCCATGAGGCTGATTTCATACGCAGCCGAAGGGTCGAGTAGAGCGGCAGCTTCAGCGATCGCCCTAAGGAGACAATCCTGGTTGCGCTTATGCTCCTTTGCGGAAGCCTTTAAGTCTTCCTTTGCCAACGCCCCCTTTGATGGTGCCTCCTTGTTTGGGCCCAAAGTAAAGGAGACTCTCACGAGGTGTGAACAAGAAGGGAAGACCCTGTCTGCCGTAGGGGTCTGTTTTTCCATCCCATCTAGACCCTACCCTAAAGGGCAACGAGGAGGAAAAATGTGGTTCCGGAAGACTCGGGGATCCTTTCAGCACACCCAAAGTGATGCCCCCTCCAGAGACAGAGGAGGGGGAAGAAACGGAAGACGCTGCCCAGCCGGCAGAGGGGGTCCGCAAAATCAGGGCGACAGAGAGACTTTCTCTGGGAAGCCCTTCCAGCACTCCTGAGTGCAGGCCCGACTGTCCTACTGTGGAGGCAGTCGGGGGTCGCTTGGCTTTATTCCCAGAGGCCTGGCTAAATCTTACATCAGATTCCTGGGTAAAAAACATAGTTACCAGAGGCTACAACATTCCCTTCATCAAAATGCCACCCAACTCCAAAAAGCTCCCAGACGTTCCACCCAGTCTGCGAGACCAGGCAACCGTAGAGATAGGAAGGTTGCTCGAAAACAGAGTCATCCAACCAGTCCCGGCGGACCAAATAGGATCCGGAACTTACTCAAGGTTCTTTTTAGTTCCAAAGAAAACAGGGGACTGGAGGCCAATTTTGGACGTCAGCAAATTAAATGCCTTCGTGAAAAAGGAAAAGTTCTGGGTGGTCACGCTACAGTCAATCCTTCCCTTTCTGCAGAAGGGTGACTGGATGTGCTCTATAGATATCAAAGACTCGTACTACCATATCAAGATGGCCAGGGCATCCAGAGATCATCTGCACTTCCGGCTGGGAGCCAGTCATTTCCAGTTTCGCGCTCTGCCCTTTGGTCTCACCTCAGCCCCCAGGGTGTTCACCAAATGCATGGCAGTAGTAGCATCTCACTTGAGACGAAGGGGATTCCGGGTGTTTCCTTATCTAGACGACTGGCTCCTATCCGCCACCACCGAGTATCGTCTTCTACAAGCCAAGGATTACACCATCAGTCTCTGCTCCTCGCTAGGCATAACAGTGAATTTTGGAAAGTCTGTCTTATCGCCGTCACAGCGTATTTTATTTATAGGAGCACAGCTAGACACCTCCCTGGCTCAAGTTACTCTCCCCCCACCAAGAGTGTCAGACCTCAGACATCAAATTTCGGTCCTTCTCCAGAGCAAGAGAGTCCCTGCACGACAAATATTAAGAGTACTAGGCTTGATGGCAGCCTCCCTTATTGTAGTTCCCTTAGGCAGGATGCATATGAGGATTCTTCAATGGATGCTATTCGCCCAGTGGTCATATCGACAACTTGCACTATCTCACGAAATCTTGATCACGAATTTTTGCAAGAAGGATCTCTTGTGGTGGATACACAGTCAAGATCCAACACTAGGACGACCGTTTGTGTTACCCAGTCCGGTAGCAACTCTAACCACGGACGCTTCCCTGATAGGGTGGGGGGGGATTTTTTCAGGGACAAACAGTCCAAGGTCAATGGTCCAACTTGGAGTACAATCTGCACATCAGTGTTCTAGAGCTGAGGGCAGTGTTTCTAGCGTTGCAACACTTTCACAAGTCCTTACCTCAGGGAACAGTGACAGTTCAGACAGACAACATGTCAGTGGTCTGGTACATAAACAAGCAAGGGGGAACCAGATCTTACCCGTTATGCAGAGAGGCCCTCAGAATTTGGCAATGGGTAAAGTCCACTGGACGCTTTCTGACAGCAACGCACATCCCGGGGACTTCCAACGTAATCGCGGACAGGTTGAGCAGAGAGCCATCCTGTTCCCTCACGAGTGGTCCCTCAAACTTCAAGTGACGGAAGAGATCTTCCGCAGATGGGGCCAGCCTTGCTGCGACCTGTTTGCATCCCCATTGAATGCCAAATGCAGAAGCTACTTTGCCCTGTTACCCTCCGGGGTGTCCCCAGGACGCACTGGTACACGATTGGCCCCCGGGTCTCCTTTACGCTTTTCCTCCTGTTCCACTAATTCCCAGGTTCTTGCAGAGAGCCAAATGTCTGGACAGGACCATAATACTGATAGCCCCATTCTGGCCTCGACAAATCTGGTTTCCCTTCCTTCAATCTCATCAAGTGGAGGAACCATGGATGCTGGACCCGGAGCCAGACCTGTTGACACATTCGTCGGGAGTCCCTCACACCTTCCTCAAGTCCCTCAAACTGACAGCTTGGCTGCTCCGCTTCCCATCTTAGCCAGGTCGGAGTTACTATCCCCTGCAGTGCAACAAATTATTGTATCTTCTCACAAACCATCTACAAGGAAATTGTACAACAGCAAATGGAATCGTTTTGCGCACTGGCCCTCCAAACAAGGTATAGATCCATTCGGGGCTCCAGTACACAAGATACTAGATTTTCTTACCACACTTTTTCAAGAAGGTGCATCAACGTCCACGGTAAGGGTTCAACTGGCGGCTATATCCAATTTTCATATTGGCCGCGAAGATGGTTCTCTTATGTCCCACAGGCTTTGTAAAGCCTTCATGAAAGGTACCTTTCACCTCCGTCCCCCCTTTCGTAATCCAGTAGCCCCTTGGAATCTTAATCTCATGCTGTCACAACTCATGTTGCCCCCATTTGAACCAGCAGCCACAACTCCGTTAAAATTTCTTTCATGGAAAACACTTTTTCTGGTTGCCATCACTTCCGCCAGGAGAGTTTCAGAGTTGTAGGCTCTATCTATCCGACCCCCGTACATGATTTTTCATCCAGATAGAGTAACCTTGCGCACCAATCCGTCCTTCCTTCTGAAGGTTTGTTCGATTCAAAACATCAATCAGTCTATCAAACTACCTACCTTTTTTAAAAACCATTCCAATAAGTTAGAATACACATTGCACAAATTGGACGTTCACAGGCAACTGAGATTTTACTTACATAGGACAAAAGAGTACAGAAAATCAGACCAACTATTTGTCTCATATCCTGACCAAAGGAAAGGACAGGCAGTAACGAAGGTTACCTTATCCAAATGGCTCTCAGATTGCATAAATTTTGTATATGCTGAATCGAAACAGCAACTCCTTTCAAACCCAGAGCTCATTCTACAAGGGCGATCGCTACCTCTTCAGCCCATACCGCTCGTTTGCCTTTAGATACCATTTGTGCATCGGCAACTTGGGCAAAACCACATACTTTTATCGCCCACTGTAAACTAGACAAAAGCTCCAGGGACAGGGCGACGTTTGGTTCCACTGTACTCAGGAATGTTCTCCCTTGAGCCACCCAGGAAAAAGGAGCTAGGGACGCTACCCGTGTGTAAGAACAAACGGCGAGATTGAACAATTTCACATTAAGAAGATATGCTCTTACCATAACGTTCCATGTGAATTGTTCATCTCGCCTTTGTTCTTACATTCCCCCCCTCCATCCCCCGTCCTGCGGTCTGGGAGAACGGGTTTGACTGAATTCCTTTTCAGTCTTTTCTAGATATTGTTAGCATTCAGCTTATTCATGTACATTAGTAATGGCATCTTTTCTCCTCTATTTGAGGGCAGGGTTCCAGACAGTGTGTAGTATCTGTTTATAAGTGTTCAAGACACAGTTCTAAAGGGATTCTTCTGGTATAGCAAACTAGATCTGAGAGTTAGCACCTGAGGATCATGGGATATTACTGTGCCTCGAGCTTTCTCGAAGATGCGGAGCTAGTGATGCGGCCGACTCGGAGCCGAGGATTGGCTCCGAACCCGTGTGTAAGAACAAAGGCGAGATGAACAATTCACATGGAATGTTATGGTAAGAACATAACTTCTTATTTAATGCCTTTATGGCCCTTAGGCTTTCCTTGGCTGCTTCTCCTACGACTGCCCCTTCTGTAATCAGCCGTAGGCCCCAGACTGCTGAACCTCCTACATTGGAGGCTGAGGACTCTTCGGATTCCTTTTCTGAGGATTCTCTGTCTTATACTTCTCAGATGCCTTCCCCTCTAGGTTATGCTTCCCCAGAGGAGGACTCCCTTGGGGATGACCTGACCTTTGAAGAAACAGTCACTCAGATGAGAGAATTTTTTAAATGAGACTCCACTGAAATGACTGAAGTTCAAGAGAGATATTATGAACTTCTACAAATGGATACCCCTGCACCTTCTGCAATCCCCCCAGCCCCGCCAGCCTTTTTAGATGCCTTTTCTGCATCTTCAAAAAATCCTGAATTCCAACCCTCTGCTGCCAGAAGACCTGACAGATTTTATAAGGTCCCAGAAGAGACAAAATTTCTAATTAATTAAATGTCCTGCTGCAGATTCTGGTACCACTTGTGTCTGGAGACAAACCCTCCAGACTGCTACCCCCTACCTCAGTCCTTCTTTCTGACAAAGGTATGCAAAACTATGGAGAGAATTGGCAAGAAGGTGTATACTTCAGCAGCCTTGGACTTTACGGTCATCAACTACCAGACACATACATCTAAGTACTCTCTGGCCCTTTTTATCTCAGGTTTCTAAGCTTTTGGATGGCCTCCCTGATTTGGCCCCTAAGTCCCAATTTTCCAGTCTAATCCCCTTGTCCTCACAAGTGATAAGGCACTCAAATGCAGTTATGATGCTGCAGAGGCCTCGGCCAGATCTGCAGCCTCTGCCTCAGTACTCAGAATGTACTCTTTGTTGAGGCTGCAAACCCTTACTGACGATATTAAGGCTAAACGTCTTGATATTCCCCTGGATAATACTGCTTTATTTGGCACACAAATGGCAGAACTTTTCAAGGCCCTTCAACAGAAGGGAAAAGAACTACAGGACTTGAAACATTTGATGTTATGTGATCCTATCTCGCCTACATTCTGAATGATGGGTTATGCCAAAGAGCGAAGTCTCTTATTGGCTGAGCTTACTATATCCCAGGATGCACCACTACCAGTCCCCAGATCTCGTTTGCGCTTCCCTGCGAAGTGGTCTCGAGCTGGCTGGGCTAAGTAGTTTATTAAACTAACTTTTCTGTCAGTTTTGCTGTTTTTGCTCACAGAAGCTGTTTTAACGGCTATCGCTAACTTTGTGTACGATTTGGATTTTGAATTGTTGTGTGTGATTGGGTTCAGTTTGTTTTCGCCCCACTCCATCCAGGGCCTTCCCGGACTGTTAACCTTAATACTTACAGGGTCTCTAGTAATTATACAAATTGGTTAGAGTTACCTGTTCTTTTTACAGGAAGTGTTGGCATTAGTTATTACTGTGCTTTAATTTATCAGCAGTAAAAATTTAGTGTACTTTCCTGTCAGAGTGACTAGATTTGTGTATCATCATGTCTCAAACCCTAGGCCTTCGGGCTTTAAAAATGTTCAAATGTGGGTTTAAAATGTCTATCACAGACGATCATTCGCTCTGTGTATATTGTCTCGGGCAAAGCACTTGCAGGAGTCATGCAGTGTATGTCACGCTTTTTCCTCAAGGGTCCTCCAGGAGAGGAAAAATAAATTGATTTTAAAGGGGTTAGTTAAACCCTCCTTTGAAGAAGCCTTGGCATCCTCTCCTGCTCCAACCAAAAGAAAGGGCTTGGTTCCGACCAGTCCGTCGGACCCGATTGCCAAGAAACTTAGGCAGGCCTCTCCTTCCAAAGACTTCGGAGCCGAGGTTGTCTGGCTTCGAGCCGATGGCTGGGGCATCGAGGCGGGTCACCGCTCCACTGCTCGGAGCCGACAAGGGTCGCCCGCTCAGCTGACTCCTCGGGCGCCAGTCTACCTCGGCACCGATGGAATCTGCTGTGAGTATTCCCTCGGCGCCGATACTCATCGAGTCGCCCCCTAGCCCTTTGGGGCCGATGGAGAGGCCTTCTCACCCGCTCTGTTTCCTCTCGGTCTTCGAGGATGTCGGATTCTGATATAGACAGGGTGCTCCAAAGGCTGTTCCAGTCCCCAGTCTTCCAAAATTTGTTTCCCGACCCAGCTGGTTTCGAGCCGATGACCTTGGCCCACCCCGTTGCCATTCCTCCTCCGACCGCTTGGCTCGGAGCAGGTGCTGTTGGAGCCGGTGGAGATCTCAGGGTCGGCTCCGACCCTTACTCCAACCGGGCCGCCGGGTCCGAGTTTAGTACGCGGACTTCTTCGGCTGGACCCGGGTGATGTTTCGGGACCTATGCGCCTCCGGACTTCCGTCGGCTATCACGGCTCGAGTCCGGACACTCCCAGGATTCTGGGGTCCGGCCAGGGCCATGAGGAGTGCCTTGGCCAAGTCCTCTTCGCCATCTCTCCGGTTTTACCAGCACCTTCCCTGGGCGTGGAGACTGGGTCTTTGGCAGTTCCCTGTCCGTAGCCAGCGGAGCCCCGAGGCCTGAGGTTACCCCCAGTGGGGGTTCTCCTCCTGAGGGTTCTTCAGAGTTGTCTTCAGAGGAACCCCCAAGGAAGAGATCGTGCAAGAGGAAGCACGTGGACTCCCGAGTCTATTACATCGGACACTGATATGGATGATGCGGAAGGGTCCCGTCGCCCTCGGATGATGTCTCATTTGCAGACATCTTAGAGATCCTCAAACAACGAGGCGGCTGGATATCCAAAATCAGTGCTCCTCAAGGCCTTTGGGGCTCAGCCCTCCGCCTCCTGGGTGTCTCCGCCTTCGACGAGCTTCTGGATTTAGTTTGTCGAGGGCGGGGAACGAAGAGTGGATCCAGATACCGTGGAACCAGTCCCTTCTCGTCCAAATAAGTTTTTATCTGCTCCCCGAGAAGGAGTTCCTTACTAAAGGCGTGGCTGTAGATGCCATGGTGGTGGCATCTGCTACACAACAGGACGTGGCAGAGGCTGTCCATCCATCCTCCTAATAAGGAGTCTAGGAGTATGGATAGGTCCTGACTTCAGCGGCCTTTACCTTAAGGTCTCTGAATTATTTGGCACATTTTACCAGGCTTCAGAGGATCTGGTCAAGGAGTTGTCAGATTCCTCTCGGTAACGCACCTGAGCAGCTAGCCCAGTCCGTTAGCTCTCAGTTGGCTATCCTTACGCCAATTTCTAACTCGTCCATGAGGCTCATTTCCGCACAGGCGTGGCTCACGGAGACAAGCCTGGCTCCGCTTGTGTCAGTTTCGGAGGCCTTCAAGTCTTCCTTCCCTTTGATGGGTCCTCATTGTTTGGACCCAAGGTGAAAGACACCCTTACCGCTGTGAGCAAGAGGGAAAACGTTATCTGCCGAGGGGCCCGTTATTCCACTCCCTTCGGCCTTACCCCAAGGCCAAAGGAGGGAAAATGTGGTTCAAAATCTTTTTCTCCCAACAGCAGGAAGATTCCCGTCCAGAGGCAGAGGGCGGGAAATTTTTCAGGGAGACGCCGTCCCAGAGGCGGCAGAGGGCCCGCAATTCTGGAGACCGTCCTTTCGTGGCTCTTCAGCCTCCCACACGACATGAGGGATTGCCCGGCTGTGCTGCTCGAGCCAGTCGGGTGTCGGCACCTAAAAGCCTGGGAGTTAATCACTCAGGACAGATGGGTGCTTCGATCATTGCCGGAGGTTACACCATCCCATTCAAAGACTCACCCTCCGTCCAAGAGAATCCCGGACCCACCACCCAGTCAAAGGGAAATAGCAGCCGCAGAAGCTTTAAAGCTGCTAGAAAGGAGTCATCCAACCGGTCCCCACAGACCAGATCGGATCAGGAAATTACTCCAGGTTCTTTTAGTGCCAAAAGACAGGGGACCTGAGACCAATATTGGATCTCAGCAGACTGAACCAATCCAATCCAGATTCCGAATGGTCACGTTACAATCCATTCTCCCGTTGTTGGAGAAGGATGTTTGGATGTGCTCCATAGACCTCAAGGACGCCTATTATCACATTCCGATACATCAGGCGTCCAGAAGGTATCTGCGCTTCAGCCTGGGAGTCAGTCATTACCAATTTTGTGCTCTGCCCTTTGGTCTCACCACAGCCCCCAGGGTGTTCACCAAGTGTTTGGCAGTAGTGACGGCTCACCTGAGAAGTCTTGGATTCCAAGTGTTTCCCTATCTCAACGACTGGCTCCTGACTGCCACCACCAGGCATCTACTAATGGACAACCTCAAAGCCACCATCTCCCTGGGTGTTTCCCTAGGGATTACATTCAATTGGTCAAAGTCTGTCTTGCTGCCCTCTCAACGCATAAAGTTTATAGGAGCAGAGATAGACTCAAGATTGATGCGCGTCTTTCTTCCTGCCGAAAGGATCCGAATTTTACAGGGCCAAGTTCAAGCTCTGATCTCGAGATCCAAAGCCCCAGCCAGGATGGTCCTACAGGTCTTAGGCTCAATGTCTGCCACGGTTCTTTTAGTTCCTCTAGCAAGATTACACATGAGGATTCTTCAGTGGCTCTTGTCAACTCAATGGTCCTTTCAGGATCTTCCACTCAGTCATCACATCGTAATTACGGACATATGCAAAAGGGACCTTCGCTGGTGGCTTCAGACATCCAACTTGGATCAGGGAAAACCCTTTGTTCTCCCCCCTCCAGTGGTTACCCTGACGACAGATGCCTCCCAGATTGGGTGGGGGGGGCATTGTCTGGGCAGGCTAGTTCAGGGCTCCTGGCTTCCAGACGAAGCTCTTCTCCACATCAACGTGTTGGAGATGAGGGCTGTACTTCTATCCCTACAGGCCTTACACAAGTTTCTTCCTCAGGGCATCATCGCCATCCACACAGACAACATGTCGGTGGTTTGGTATCTGAACAAACAAGGAGGGACCAGATCGTATCCCCTTTGCAGAGAGGCCATGAGAGTGTGGGAATGGGCTGTAGCTACCAACCGCTTCTTGGTAGCGACCCACATCCCGGAAAGTCAAATGTTTGGCGGACAAATTAAGCAGGACAATTCTCTCTCCTCACGAATGGTCTCTAAACCCACAGTAGCAGCCCAGGTTTTCAAGAGATGGGGTTGCAACTCCACAAAACACCAAGTGCCAGAGGTTCTTCTCCTTGATTCCACATCAGGAAGTACCAGCCATGGATGCTCTAGCACAACCTTGGCCAACAGGGCTACTTTATGCCTTTCCTCCAATTCCACTCCTTCCAAAGTTATTCAAAAGCTTCTCAGCTGGGGTCTTCAATGATTCTGATTGCCCCATACTGGCCTCGTCAGATATGGTTTACCTGAAAAAGCATGCAGTGGACGATCCGTGGACCTTAGACCTGATCCCGGATTTGCTAATCCATCAGTCGGGACATTGGCATCAGTCCCTTCAATCTCTAAAATTGACAGCTTGGCTCCTCCACTTCCAACCTTAGTTAGAAGGCACACACTAGACCCGAAGTTGTTCATATTTTATCTTCGCCCACAAACCCACCACTAACAAATTGTACCTCAGTAAGTGGAAGAGGTTTGCTATCTGGGCTCAACTCAAGGGCTTAGACCCTATCACTGCTCCTGTCCCAGAGGTTTTAAAATTCTTAACATCCCTGTTTAATCAGGGATCTTCTGTCTCAACTATTAAAGTCCAACTAGCTGCTATCTCGAAATTCCATGAATCCACGGATCCTCCTTTGATGAGCAGCAGATTATGCAAGACCTTTATTAAAGGCCTGTTAAGACCCCCAGTTTTTCATCCTATCTTGATTTGGTGCGCATTAACATCCCCTTTTGAACCGGCTGCTACATGCGAATTAAAATATCTGTCTTGGAAAACGGCCTTCTTAGTGGCTATTACCTCTGCAAGGAGAGTCTCAGAGCTTCAAGCCCTGTCTATTAAACCACCTGATTTTCCACAAGGATAGAGTATCACTGCGTAATCCATCCTTTGTCCCCAAGGTCTGTTCTAGTTTCTGTCTTCAACAATCTCTAGAGCTACCAGTTTTCTTTCCAAAATTCTCTAATGAAGCAGAATATACTCTCCATAAATTGGATGTTCACAGGCAATTACGCTTCTATTTAGACAGGACTCAGCAACTAGTCAGACCAGTTGTTTGTGTCCTTCTCAGATAATAAATTGGGCCAAACCATTACAAAAGCTACAATCTCAAAATGGATCAGAGATTGCATAACTCAGGCCTATTCTTCTTAATAAACAACTGACATCATCTATCAAAGCTCATTCTACAAGAGCTATGGCTACTTCTATAGCCTTTCATTCCAAGTCGAAATTTGTGCTGCTACTTGGTCCAATCCGCACACTTTCATTTCCCACTACAAATTGGATGTGGCATCTAGAGGACGAGCTTCATTTGGTTCCACGGTACTCAGGAGTGTTTTCCAGTGAGCCACCCAGGATTCAGGTGCTAGGGACGCTGTCCCATCATTCAGAATGAGATAGGATCACATAACATCTTTTAGTTATGTACTCACCATAACTTCAGATGTTTGGGATCCATCTTCCTTCCCCTGCCTTGCAGATCAGAAGAGATTGAACGGTTTTGAGCTCCACTGTTTTTATCTTGTTTCATCTGACGAGGTTATATAAGCAGGGTATGCATGTGTGCATGTATGCGGACAAACTAGATCTGGGGGACTGGTAGTGGTGCATCCTGGGATATAGTAAGCTCAGCCAATAAGAGACTTACCCATCATTCAGAATGTAGGCGAGATGGATCCCAAACATCTGAAGTTATGGTGAGTACATAACTAAAAGTTTATATCACCATTTCGTAAATTTCACAAAAATTCCCCTACTAAGACCCAGTTTATTAGAAAATATTCTGCTTCTCCTCCTCCTCCTGCTAGGGGCAAAAATAGTTCCAGAAAGCAACAGCCGCCTTCTTGGCCTGCCCAGACACCAATCCAGAAACCTTCATTTCAGGACAAGTCAGGTAGTCTGTGACTACCTGCCTCCTCTTCCTCCCCATCCAGCCCCTATACCCCTTTCCAAGAGACTCTTTCACTGTCTCCCATTCTGGGAAAGCATCACCTGAGACAAGTGGGTCCTGTCTGTCATAGAAAAAGATTATTTCATGACTTGGGACATTCCTCCTGTGTTCAAGGGCATCCCTCAGCAAACCAAAGGACCAGCTGCCCCTATTCCAACCAATTTTGAACAGGTTTCTCTTTCAAGGGACTATCCAATCAGCCCCTGTGTCAGAAAAGAGAAGGGGTTTTACTCAAGACTTTTCCTGGTCCCAAGAAAGGATGGCCCATGGAGAACCATACTGGATCTCTTGCACCTCAACCTTTTTCTTCAAGTTCCCAGCTTCCACATGCCCAGCCTTCAAACTCTTTTTCTACTGTTAATGCCTCAGGCATTTCTCACAACCTTGGACATCAGGGATGCTTACCTGCATATACCAATCATGCCTGAACACAGGACGTACGTACACTTCTGTGTGGGTTCCTCACATTTTCAATTCTCTGCTTTACCCTTTGGACTGTCTACAGCTCCAAGAGTATTCACCAAGTGCCTGGCTGCAGTGGTAGCCTATTGCAGAGTCCTAGGGATACAGATTTTCCCATACCTGGACAACCTCCTGATCCAGGCAGACTGTTAAGAGTACCCTCCAGACAGTCATTTCTGTTCTGCAGTCTCAGGGCTTCACAATCAACTTCCCAAAATCCAACCTAATCCCCTCCCAGGTCCAGGTCTTCCTGGGGTGCAGATTCAGAGCAGATGTTATGATGACATTTCTCTCACCCCAAAAGGTGGAAATTCTAAAGGTATACCTGCTGTCTGTCATTCATGCCATGGCAATGACAGCAAGAGAATACCTCAGACTCTTAGGATATATGGCTTCCACAGTCCCCATGTTGCCACTGGCAAGACTTCACATGAAAAAAACTTAATTGGTATCTGAGGTGCACATGGACCCAACACTCCCACCCTTTGGACCACACCATTCCTTTCCTGCCTTGCCTAAGGAAGGATAGCCTTTGGTGGGTGAATCAAGTCTCTCTGAATCCAGGACTTCCTTTGCAGCCCCTGGGTCCAGTGTAGGAAAGGTACACAGATGTTCAGACCTGGGTTGGGGAGCTGCTATGGGCAGCTTGAAGTTGCAAGGCACTTGGACAGGCCCCTCCAAGAGGGAGCACATCAACATCAGAGCGATGAGGGCTCTCATCTTTGCTCTGAGGGCCTTCTGACATGTTCTGAAGCAAGGACCCCTGAAGGTGTTCATGGACAACACTACTGTTCTTTGTATTTGAACAAACAGGGGAGAACAAGGTCATACTTGCTATGCAGACTTGCACTACATTCCTGGGAATTGACAGTCCAGCATGGAGTAACTCTGCAGACTGTCTATGTCCTCTCAGCTCAGTCCATGCAGGCAGACATCCTGAGCAGATCCATGTCACAATCCCTTGATGTGTTTCTGGATATAGTCCACAGGTGGGGTACACCACAAATAGACCTGTTTGCCTCCCCTTTGAACAGGCAACTTCCACAATTCTGTACCAGGACTCTCAGCCTCCTTGCGAGGGCAATGGACGCTCTCCTGGAAGGGGATGTTTCTGTACACATTTTCCCCCTTTCCACTCCTATAGAAAGTCCTGATGAAAATTCAGCAGAACAAACCAAAAATCTTGCTGGTGACCCCCTTTTGGCCAAGACAGCACAGCTTCCCACTCCTTCTGCATTTAGCCAGGGGCAGTCATCACAAGTTACCTCATAGAGTGGACCCACTCACACAGGACAAAGGATCCCTAATCCATCCCCACCTGGAATCTCTGAACCTAACTGTATGGGTGATAGAGTTTTGATCCCTTTCAGACACCTTTACGCTGAAGACGTGCTAAATGTCTTGCAGGTGGCCAGAAAACCCAGTACTAGGAGATCCTATCTGTCCAAGTAGAAAAGGTTGTCCATTTGCTGTCTAAAAAGACAGCTAGACCCATTCCAAGTAGAGGTCCCCTTGGTGCTGTCTTATCTGTCTGAATTGTTGCGGGCAGGGTTGGCATAATCCTCTGTTAAGGCCCACCTTGTTGTTATTTCTACATATCTGCCTCTAGACCCCCCACCCCCCACTGGCTTCTAGACTTCAAGTGAAGTTATTCCTGAAAGGAGTTTTACACCTCAGTCTCCCCAGGAGACCAGTTCCACTACCCTGGGACCTGAACTATGTGTTGGAGAAGCTCATTGTTGCTCCATTTGAGCCAGCAGCTACAACCTGTCTAAAGTATTGCACTTTGAAAACTGTGCTTTTGATAGCCCTAACTACAGCCAGGAGAGTCTCAGAGCTCCAGACCCTCATGGTAACCCCACCCTTTTTAATTTTCCACAAGGATAGAGTTACCTTACAGACTAACACGTCCTTTATGCCTAAGGTGGTCAATGAGTTGGCCTTGAACCAATTTATCCACCTCCCCACCTTCTTCCCACAACCCCAGCATGGCAGTGAGAGAGTCTTGCATGCCCTTAATGTTCACAGACAACTAAGATTCTACATTGACATGACCAAATCCATTAGGAGATCAGAGCAACTGTTTTCCCAGAGCCCTGGGGTGAAAGGAGACAAAACTGTGACAAAGCAGGCTGTTTCTACATGGCTTTCCAAAGCCATCTACTTTTGCTGTACCCACCATGGAAAAAATATAGACTTGAACATAAAAGCCCATTCCCCTAGGGCCATGGCCTCCTCTGGAGCTTTTTTCAAGGGGCTGGACACTGCCTGTATTCTAGAAGCAGCCACCTGGACATCAGTCCATACCTTCACCAAACAGTGCAAATTGGATCACATTTCCAGAGCTAGAGCAGGGTTTGCTAGGGCAATCCTGCATGGATTTTTGGAAAACAGTTCCAAACCACTGTCTTCTATTTCCCTTTGAGCTATGGTACTCACCCAAAGGTTATGAACACTGCAACATGAGAATAGAAGGACATAGAATAGTTGTGTAAAATCTTAACATAACCATAGATGTCCTTCTCTTCCATGTTGCATTATTCTATCCTACCCTCCTACCCCCTATATAAAAACAAACAAAAAATTGGGCTTGCTGGATGATTAAGGACTTGTGCAGCTATCCTGGGACTGGGGTCTGACTGGGGCACTCAGTTCTGAGGAATGTACTTGCAGACATCACTTTTATGGCCCACGCTCACTATGGCTTCTGTCAGACGTCCCACATATCTTGCAGTGACTAAAGCTTTCATATACTGCCTGGATGTTCGGGTCACTAGGTGGAGGCTAACCCCCCCAAAGGTTAGGAATACTGCAACATTGGAAGAGAAGGACATCTACGGTTATGGTAAGATTTTACACAGCTATTCTTTATCATGTAATATTTTATATGCTGTAGTAATTATCCCATTTTAACAGCAACGTCTGTTCTAGATTCTACTAAAACTCTACCAGTGCAGGTCTTTCACTTAGGATTCCCATATCCTTTTCGCATTGCCTTTGCTGTGATATCAGAACCTGATAGTAAAGGCAGTCTCTAGCCTGCACTGTTGGCCTCCTCACATCATACCTTTCAACTGTATAGATTTTTGCAGAATGTCTGGATTTTTGCCTCGTATGTTTGGTCTGTTTTTCACAAAATTGTTTTTCTGGCAAATTAGTGGCAAATCATTAAAGATTGAAGTTAGAAAATAATGACAGACATTTTAGTTTCAGACTTCATCCCCTTCAGAAAATTCATGATAATGTAAAACCTGCTAGTCTATCAACATTCTATGTTTGTAGGAGCAATATTTAAAAATTGTCCCTATTTTTGGGACTTTGTCCCACTTTTATTTATGGCTTTGTCCAGATTTCTTGCTGTAAGAGGTTGAGAGGTATGCTTCACATTCTATTACCTTTCCCCTTCTAGTTATTTACTCCCAGGATCATTGTTCCTTTTCAGTTTTCTTTAATAAATTCCAACCCTTTCTTGCCTTTTCTTGAATCCCTAACTGCATTCATCCATATTGGCAAAATATCCTTTCTCTATTCTCATGTTGGCTTAGTTCTTAGAATACTTTCTGCTACTTTATGAATGTAAAGTTCTGTATTGCTGCTATTTTCCTTTAGGATCTGCATCCAAAGCCCCACTCTGTCCTTATTTCCTGAATTCCTCCCCTTTCATCATCCCTTTCCACATTAAATAATAGTTTTCTGCTTATGTTATGTATACAAGCCTTAATTGTGTAGCTGTAAAATATCCCTTCAAATCACGTAATCCTAAAACACCTTGTTCTGTTGTATCAACTTCCCCTCTTCCCCTCCCAGGTAAATTCCTTCAACTAATTAATTATTGCTCACAACTTATCCTCTGGTTCGTGAAAATATGCCTGACCTATATATAAAACTAACAGACTAAAAATATTTTCACTGTTTGTATCTTGCTATCCTTATCCCCAAAGAAGAGCATTGAATTTCTCAATTTTTGTATTATCTTTTGTTTAGTCTCTTTCCACATATCCTTAGCTGGGGTCTACTTTGGAAGACTGAAATACCACAACATCGACTTTCAAAATCCCGAGACGAGAATGCCGACAACAATGCCGACTTGTATGTTTTCTCTTCCAGGTCTCTGAAGATACATTTTCCAGTCATTAGTCTCTGTCTTATTTATGTTGTGATCCCCTCTTTCTGAACATCTAATATATATGGCCTCATGCATGTCATAATGTTCCCATACAGACCTTCAGTACAGTTGGTGCCACTGCCTGGCTCACAAACATAGTGTTCTGTAATGCGTAATGGTTTCTTTACTGTAGTAATCAACAATAAAGAAAAAAAGTACTTTTATACCTCGCAGTCATCCATATGTAGACACATATGAAAAAATAGTGATGAGGGAAATATACCAACTATATTATAAAATAAAAGAGAAAAAATCAGAAGGTAATCTAACGGAAAGTGAAGTTAACACCCTTAAAGCTCTTCAAAGGGACACCAACATACGAGTGATGAAGCCGGATAAAGGGGGAGGGGTGGTTATTTACGACACTATTGAATATACTAAAAAAATGGATGATATTCTCCATCTATCAGGTAATTATGAATCTATCTCAGTTAATGAGATTAATATAGCTTACCAGCGAATTGATTCATTTAAAGAAGAATTTCATATTGATGGAAGAATTACAGGTGATGTATACAACTGTTTCAAAGTAAGATTTCCCAGATTAGCTACATTAGTAGGTATAAGTCCACAAAAACATTCAGGACCCACCTTTTCGGCCAGTTGTGTCCGGCAGTCAGTCCAAAACGTACCCTGTGGGAAAAACTGTTGACTTGTGGTTGAAACATATATACAATAAGATACCCCACATGGTGAAGGACTCCTGGGAGTTTTTAAGTAAATATCCTATTGATGAATGGAAAGAAGGGCTTATGTTCATAACTATTGATGTCATTGACCTTTTCTCTTGCATTCCTAAACAAGCAGGACTGGATGCATTATGTAATAGCATCAGAAAACACACAAATATGGATTGGGACACCATATTCTTGATTATGGAATTTATGTCTATAGTGCTTGACAACAATTTCATGTATTCTGATATTCTGAGGGTGAACATTTCTGCCAGACCAGGGGGGGGGGGGTCGCTATGGGCGCAGCTTTTGCTCCCATATTTGCAAACCTGGTCATGTTATATTGGGAAGACACCATTTTGTTTCCTAGTGAATATTTTACGAGTGTCAAGCACTATTCTAGGTTTCTGGATGATATTTATATCCTATGGGATGACAGCATTGAGAAGTTTGAGTGTTTCATTAGCTTTTTTAATAATAGCAGTGAATTTCTCAAATTTACACATTCTCACAGTTATGAAGGCTTAGCATATCTTGACACGTACATTTATAGTCAGGAAGGAGGCTTCAAATCACGTATCCATCGCAAAAGCACATTTTCTAATGACTACCTTGAATATAGTAGTTGCCATCCTGAAAAGTTCAAATACAATATTTTCAAAGGGCAATGTATATGTGCTGCACATATGACTTCTCATTATAAAGAAATGGTCGAGGAAATAACATATATAACCAGTCTAAGGAGAGGGGTTATACATTAGACATGATGGACAACGTTGGACAATATATTATACAGGAATGGGGGAATAAGTATAAACCTCTGTTAGGCTCATGGAATGTTAATAGCTTTATTCGAAATCAAGGAAGAAATGATGACCAAGATATTGTCCAACATCAGAGATCATGTATTCTTAACTACCCAGAGGTAGGACAAGTGATAAATATATTAATAAAGTCTTGGTATTTGATGTTGGGGGACTCAGCACTAATAGACATTATAGGAGAAAAAAACGAGATTTGTGTATAAGATGGGACGAAATATTAAAAGTTACCTGGAACAACACAACCAAGCATCAGTAGTGATAGGAGCCTATAAAGTAAATAGGAATCACACCAAAAAATGTGGGGCTTGTAATCAATGTGTGTACATTTTAGAAAAAGAAAAAAATGAAAATAGAGAACGGGTCACACATCACAGTGATATTCAAATATGGTAATTGCAACACAAAAATGCTCATCTATATGGCGAAGTGCACTAAATGTGCGTGTTATTACATAGGAAAAATGGAGAGATGTTTTAGAAAACGCATATATGACCATATGTATAGCATCAGAAAGAAGGACACTAACAGTGCCTTATACAGACATAGAGACGGTAGGAGAGACACATGATTTTAGATTTGCTATATTAGGTATCATTAAAATGGACCCCAGGGGAGGAGATCACAAAACCCTGATGGTGTTCAAGGAAGTGTGGTGGCAATTGTTTTTGGATACAGCCACTCCACCGGGTCTTAATGACCACATTTCGTGCAAACCTATATTGGAGATGAAATAGGTTAATGTTAAGGGGCACAGAGTCGATTAATACCTACTGACATAGAAAGTGTCATTTTGAATGTATAAAGTATGATGAAGTTTAGACACGCTTGTTAAATTTAATTATTAAGTTAGGCAATAATGTGTATGTAATAAACTTTTCAACAGACCACTATAGAATTAAAGGAAGTGCAATATTATGTAACAACTACTATATGTTTATATGTTATACTGTTTTAAGTATACATTGTGAATTTAGTATTATATTGAATAGTGATTTTGGCAATATAACATCACTTTAACATAGTTTATACTGTTCAACAATGATAGAAGTAATTTACAAATGTTTTTAAAAAAATTTCATAGGTAGATTTTATGTAATTTAGAGTCTTGTATAATTTGTAACATTTTGAGTTTATTGAGTGTAAAAAGGAGCTTATACAAAAGGATATATTGTTATGCTGAAGCAGCAAAAGCATGTGCATACAGCTTTAAAGGAAAAAAGTTTGGCGCCAACTTTTGAATTTAAGCTGTAGTGTTTTTAAGTTGCAATGTTCTGAAGAAGCCCACAGTGTAGTGGGTGAAAGCGCTTAACATTTCTTCATCACGCAATAAATTATATATATTTTTTTTACAACAGCAGGAGGAATTTGTTCACTTATTGGTGATACCTCGGCATTTATTACATTACTGTAGTAGTCTTGGTAGACATCTGCAGTGTGCTATGGGTTGCATATTCATACCCCACAACCACAGATGCTTCAGGTTTCTTCTGTACTCTAAACTTCATACCCTTCTTCCTCTACCCAGTCATCGGTATTCTGTATTGTGTTGGTCTTTATCAGTTACATCACATGTATAGTTTTGTTCTGTGGGCCTTATGACCTTGCAGTATGGAGTATGGTTCCTGTTTTTCAGCACTGGGGCCTCTGTAGGAAGGAGGTTGCTGTGTTTGGATCCCTAATTTTCATAGAGTCAGTCAAATTTCCAGTGTCGGTGGAGTGTAGCATACACTGTCACCAGTTGTTGTTCTTGTGTATTCTTGTATATTCCCACATGCTGCGTACACAGTAGGTCACCCCAATTCTTGTGTGTGTGTGTGTGTGTGTGTGTGTGTGTGGAGAGAGAGAGAGAGAGGGACAAAGCAGTGTTGTGTATGCAGGTTTCATTGCCTTTACCAGAAGTCATATATGCAATACTGATTTTCACTCTCCATTCCACATTGAGAAAGTATTCAGTGGCTGCTGCAGACTAACCTTCTGGGTAACCTTTGCAGTAGCTCAGGCTGATGAGCTCATGCTGATGTCATTCCATCTGTGCCAGAGGACTGGCTTTTATGTTTGCATTTTGTCTTTGTCTGCAGCTTCCTCCTTATCAGCTTTTTGGAGGATCTGAACTTTTCTCTAGGTATTTTATATTTTTGTTGCATAACTGCTCAACTTCCATAACATTTTCTATCCACTTTTGCATTTTTTGTCTCTGGACTTTATATTGAGGCTACTTCTGTTCACCACCATCTTTAATGGTTCTTCAAAACCCTAAATAAAGACATTATGTTTATGGGCGATGTAGCCCTTGTCAGTAGCTGATTATTGTGCTATTCCTTTGCCTTCTACTTAGAACAGGCAAATGTGTAGCTAGCTAAAATTGCACTCTGTTCTGTCCCCTAAGCTGGTGCCCATCCCCTAAAAAGCTCTTCTCCATAAGTGAGGAAAAAAGCTTTCTTCTTTTAAATGTTTGTGTTCAGATAAAAAGAAAAAAGGTCTATTTTACTTTTAAGCTGTGGTAAAATGCCTGCTGCAATTATACCATACAGTAGAACGCTACAGAACTCTGTTTTGGCTGCAAATGGCAGTGCCATCATTTTAATTCTTGAATGTACTAACAGCAGTCAAGATTGGCCAATCGTGCCCTCTAACACTTTTCCCCCTTGGGAAGCTGCCCTTTTGCCCAGACCTAGCTATTCTGATAAGAACAAGACCCAAAGTGCATTGTAAATGTCTTGAAGGCTAGAGTTTACTGAGGCATTCTTGAGTTATGCATTACTATACACGTAACAAGCTGTTTTTAGATGTGTACTTGGGCATCCCTTTTCTGTCAGGGGATGTTAAATTATTCACAACCTTCATGTATCATTATGTCTTGCTGAATCATTTTCTGTTATCTGAGATACCCATCAGATTTTTCTGTGATCATTTATGCTTAATTAAAATTTGTTGTGAAATTATTAGCCTTATTCATAATTGTAAAGGTTACTAAACATTAGTCTGTTATGTTTTGATTCATTCCCTTTGAATTTCTCAAATGTACGTTTACTACTTCCTGAATATTGCTGAGTCTTTCTGTTGTACCTGATATGTTTAAGTGGCAGTGTCATAAATTAATTTCAAAGTACTTTTACATATGTAAGTTAAAAAAATGCACTCTGAGTCTATTTCCATATGCATGTCCTAGCTAACAAATGTGTGTTTTATTATGTCTTTCAGTCCTTGAAATAAGTATGCCTTGGGGAAAAATAAAAGTGTACACTTTTAAAAATGAGGTGACATGACTTTCTTAGTGCTCTTCATCTATTGAATCAACACAGGGAAAAAATGAAATTATTTTTTCTCATTCTTCTGAGACTGCCTGTGCTAGGTCACAGCAAAATATATTAGAGTGCTAATAGTTGGTTTGGCTCTAGGGGACTGTCTTGACACACAGTGTTTAGTAAGGGAAAATCATGCCTGCAATTAGTGAAAGTAAACTGTACTTAGCAATGCTTTGACATCTTTAACTAGCTTTTTGACCTCAGGAAGTCATGGAATTACTGTCTAGGGAATACAAAGCATGAAGTAAAACTGCTGTCAACAGCAAGAACATGAAACTACTAGATATAGAAGAAAGTGTGGCTGTTATAAATGGATTTTAAACTTTCTGTTTATTATGTTTTATTTAATGGAAAGCCATATTAAATTATTTTGAATGCTGCAAATGTAAGTCATCTGTTACACAACTTCCCAGACTTTAGAAGTGTTTTGATATAAAAAAGCTTAACAAATCAATCCTGTACATAAGCATATTTCAGTATCTAACTGCATATGAAAAATTGTTTTACTAAACTTTACTACAGTAAGAAGTATATTTTGTTTAACCCTGTCTAGGATTTTAATACACCTCAAGTAATAAGAGGGAAAATGCAATAATTTGGTCTCATAAACTAAAGTTCAAAGTAATCCTTCCCATCACCAGCATATTTATGCCCTGTCAACTATATAGTTTACTACTCTGTAGGGAGTTCTGTGTCTGTTGTTTTTATTTTTGGTCACATATAAGGGATCTGCATGGTCTGAACTTATAAAGAACTATCTAGCAAAATTATCCCTTAAAATGTTTACCCACTGTCTTCCACTCTCTCACTAACTCCACTACAGACACATGTCACTAATACTTCTCTCTTGTATGTCACTGTACTTGTTAGGTAACAACAGAATGTGTGCTACAGATGAGATTGAAATACTTTGAACAACTGTTACAACCCTTTAATCCCTGCAGGACCTTCTCTCCATTTAAGTAGGCATGGTTAGGCATGACTTTATTTGCAACATTCCTGTAAGATAGCAACAGAAAAAAATTGATTAATTGCCTTTGGAGTAGATACACTTACTACACATGTTCCTCTAAACCCAATCTGTTGTCTGTAAACCAAAACAGGGATGACCCGTGACTTCAGTGCAAGGTAGGTCAGCTGGAAGCAGCTGTATGTCTGGAACAAACAAGAATAGGGTGGATCTGCATTCATGCAGGGACAGTCCATTGATAATACATCACTGCACATATAAAGTAATCTTCCAGAAGTAATCTTACTGTTCAGACTTTGCGCCCCCCAGCTTCTTTGAGAGAGAGAGAGAGAGTGCATTTTAGACATATGCAATAATTGAACGGGTTCCACTGTGATACCCTGAAACCCAGCGTCTGTAAACACTACTGCTTAGACCTGATTGTTGAGACACTTACTATTATATGTGAACCAACCTAACAGCTTTTTTAATCTTTTTTTTTTTTGTATAATGGTCAGTTCATGTGTAATGTCACCATCTCTCCTTGATACAATATCTAATGAGTTTGGCACTTAATACTCCTGTCATCCGAGTTACCAGAATTTATTATCTTCCCTCTTACTTTTCCTTTTGACTTGCTCTCTGTCTGTGAGTAAAATACTAAAATGAGGTTTCTTCATTTCCTTTTAAACAGATAGATACGCTACAGGTGGGTCACCCACAAAATTCCTACACACATGTTTAAACTAATAATACTTCATAGACCCCTAACAGGTTTCTTAGGAGTCACTGGATTGGAGTCTGTTTCCATAATCAGTTTTAAATACTTCATGAAGAAATGGAATGTTTGGTGGTACTGCTGGAGATTAAAAAGTCCCCAGATTTACTAATCGAGTACAACTTATGCTTATTGAAATACATCAGCCTGGTATCCCTTTTAAAATAATTTTCATTACATTCTTTCCAAAAGAAACATTGTCTGGGAATCCTAGAGGAAATGGAAGCTTTATCCTCAGAAGCTATCAAACCCAAGAGGAATCCAGTCTCTTTTCCATGAGAAAATAGTTCCCTCATCCTTCCAGTTTAAAAGGAGAATGAGCTTGGACTCTATTTTCTTAGCCGGTCCTAAAGTAGGAGGTTTGACATGTTACAGCTGCCAGTTTCACTTCACAGGAGGTCAGAATACTTCCCAGCTAATTCTGCATAGTCAAATTGAAAAGAAGCAGAGACTAGTGTAGAGATTTGTGTTAACAGTCATTGGGAGTACAATCAGCATTAAGAAAGATAAAGCATCTCTCAGTGTTTAATACCAAAATACAAGTGACTGTTGTATTCAGGACAAAAAGAAAAAAAAGGCTTAGTTTTTATGTGGTTAGGTTTGATTTATAGATGAGCTGCCTAATGCCTGTGCTTTGAGGCTGCTGTAGTTTGCATAAAAAATTCTGTGTACTGTAAAAGCTTAGCCAGTTTCCATCCATATTGTGATTCCTCCAACAATAAGCATTATAAGAACATATCTTGATAGAATGGCTTGTGTTGTTTATTACAGTGAGTACACACACCTTATTCTGTAGAACATCTGTTTGGTAGTCATTAGATTTCCCTCATTTCCCGAATGACAGGTCTAGGGGCAGAGTCATCAAGTTCAGATTTTGTGCACTGAGATGTTGTTTTATTGCCCTAACCCAAAACAACTGGCTTTTGTTCCACAGCAAGTAAGTTAAATATGTAATTATTTAAGTAATGGGCTCATCTTTATCATAATAAAACCCCTCAGATGGACAACTGGTAATAATCACTGTGAATAAATTAACCTTCTTTATTGGCTCAGGTTGCACCATATTGATTAAATTGTCTGAAGACTGGGCACTTAGTGCTTTGTAGTTGCAGAAAAATGTTGCTAGTTAAAATGAATTTGTTCACCAGTAGCTTACAAAAGCTGTACACCTTTCTACACATCTGGATTAGTCTGTCTTTGCCAAAAGATGATGAGAGTACTGCACAAGCTTATATGCATATGTTTGGTTCCATACTAATAACTGGATTTGAGGGTGAAGAGATTGCAGAAACATCTTTGCAGTGCTTTTGGGGTGAGGTGAACCTAGGTCTTGAGCACTATATAGCCCTTTGGGTTATTGTCCAGCTTCAGCAGTCATGGTCCTCTCTGTCTCTGTTCATATCTACCCATTCACACTTCAGAATGCAAGTTTTGCTACAGATAGCATAGATTACTGAAGTAAAGTTATGGTCCGTTAAGACTTCTAGCAGAATAATGTGAGTAATATTTGTGGTAATTGTTCATGTATAGTATTGCTTATTTTGTTTTGTGAAGCATGCTGAATTTCTAGGTTGTTACAATAAAAAGGCAGCATTAGAAGAGAAAATGAAAATATAACTAATATAATGAAACCAGAAGATAACTCAAAGTAGATAAAATAGGATCAGAATGAGTATCAAACAAGCACAGAACACAGATGTCTTATAGACGTTCTGTTGTCATTGTCCTATTGTGATCTATGAGTGGGAAAAAATATTGTTAATGTTCAGGTGCACCTTACTGTTGTTCAGCTTTAAGTATCTCTACAAACAAGTATCTGAACTGGATCTTGGTTGTATAGAATTGTCAGTCTGGCTTGACTTTGTATTTAATGTTAGAACAGTTTAAAGATTATATTTCTCTCCTTTAACCTACCATCATACCTCCCCTCTTTTTTAACTTTCTACTCTGAATACATACCAGACATACTGGAGGTGAAACTGTCATCTAATGGTCTAACTCCAGATTCTACATATTTGTATTAGATAAGCAAGTACCTATAAGGCATGCATATGGTGGAAGTTTCAAAGGCAAACCTCTATGATGGAACTCTCCGATAAACAAACTTTATAATAGCAGGATAAAATTATATGGTTCATACAATTTTCCACCATCAATCAAAAGGAGTATAAGCATGTCTTCAGAGATAAGTAAAAGTACACAGTCCTCTCTAAGCACAAAACTGTCAGTGAAAAGTCAGGAACAGCAAATACAAAAGCACTGACAGTACCACAGCCAAGAGTTTTATTACAAATAGATTAAAAATAAAATAAATAAATTCTCACAGTACAACGGTTAGCGCTTTCAGGGATCTACCCCTTCATCAGACAACAGTTGAAGTCCCACAGTTCTTTATATACTTTAAAATAGTCACATGATAATTCAAAACTGCTACAGTTACTCTAAATTTAAAATAGAAACACAGTAGCCAGTGCATCTGCGAATGTTTATCACAAATACCCTATACAAGTTAATAGTTCTAATGAAACTGTGTGTATAGCAAAATTATATCTAAAGGTAAATATGTAAAATATATATAAAAGAACTTGAGTAAGAGGGAGTGTATAAATATTTGGGAACTGATGAAGGATCAACAGTAAAACATGAACATATGCGAATAAAACTTAAGAATATTTTAGAAGACTAAATTAATACTGAAAACAGAGTTGACATCTAGGAACAAAGTCCAAGCTATAAACCAATTTGCTCTTCCTGTCCTATCCTACAGTTTTGGAGTGATTGACTGGCCCCAAAAGATGTTGGATAGGTTAGACAGAAAATCAAGAAGGATGCTTCATGCTTATCAACTGATTTATAAAAATTAGTGTATACCAAGACTATATATTCCCCATTCTGAAGGAGGTATAGATCTCCTCAAAATTGATTACATGTATAGATCTGCAGTTGTGGGACTGCATACATATCTGCTCACCTCACAGGACCCAAATGTTGTGAAGTTTTTGAAACATAAGAAGAATAAGTCTAAGATGACTTCCCTGCTTAGTTTAGCAGAAGCATATCAGAATCAAGCGGGAATGGAAATCAAACCAAAAGTAGATAAAAATCAGGAAGCAACTGAATGTGCCAAAAACAAAAGAAAGAATAAAAGGTGAATGATCAGATGAGAAGGCACGAAATGTGGAAAATGCATAAATACAGTTGCAGGTATAGAAAACTCTTGGAACAACCTCATGTTGATCAGAATCAAAAGCAGGAATGGTTAAGGAGAGGTGAATTTAAACCAAAAGACGAAAGGTTAATATTGGCGGCCCAAGATAGTGGACTACGTACAGTTTGATTTACAAAGTCCATTGAACGTGTGGGAGAAACAGACAAATGTAGGTTTTATAAAACAGAATTGGAAACATTTGCCTCTGATTTATTAGTGACAGAAGGACTGTATACTGAAAGGCATAGTAATGTGACAAGACTGTTGCATTGGGAATTATACAAGTTTTATAATATTGAAGCAGCTGAAAACCTGTGGAAACATGAGCCACAAAGCATTATAGAAAATGATGAAGTTTATATCACATGGGATTACCCATTACCAGCAGTATGAAAAATAGACGTGAAAAAAACAGATATAGTAGTCCAGGAAAAGAAGACAAAAGTAGTATTGATTATTGAAATTGCTACACCCAGTGACTACAGTGTCTTACGTACAGAGGAACACAAAGTCATAAAATACCAAGATTTGCAGACAGAATTGAGGGCAGTGTGGAAGAAGGATACCCAGACAGTTCCAATAGTAGCAGGAGCAGTGAGTTTTATAAAAAAAAAAGAATTTACAATCGTACCTAGGTATGTTACCATTACATGTAACTCCTTGCGAATTGCAGGAGTCATTACTTGCGGATACTGCAAAGAGCACTTCTGGCTAACATCAAAGATTTGAAACAATACTAATTTCATGAACTTTAATCATACATTGACTTAGGAATGGGGTCCATTCCCATCATGGTATTAATTTCTCCAGGAGACTTGGAGAAATTAAAAAAAATAGTAATGCAAAAAATGCCGTATTCAGAAATACAGCTGGGTTTCATTCTAATGTATCATTTCAGTATTCCATAGTTGTTGCTGCACTACAGTTAGACATATACCATACAGGTTATATTACCAAAGCTTACACTGGTTTAATTGCAGGTACAAATATAGAAGAAAATGACACAAACTTTCATCTAAAAATAATAAAATAGCTCTCCACTGGTAAGAAAATCGTCTTGTGAACCAGTCCAGTTTCCTATCCCCGTGTCGGGGACTTGGATGTAGAAATAACAAAAATGAGCCTGCAGGATCACATTAGAGAGTGCAAGGTGGTGAGGATCACCCTGTTGATGTGAAGATAGACCTGCTGGTGTTTCCAAAAAGACAGTTCAAGAATACTTCCAGTTCATTAATTAAACAGTTTTCCGCAAACTTGTTAAGAAGTTAAAATATAACTTTATTCTTTGAAGCCTGCATGAATGCTTTCATCTACCAATAGATTTCATCAGAAACATGCCTTAAGTTCATGCTTATGTGACTGGACTGTAATTTAGGGATGTGTACTTATAAATTAAAGCAGTTTCTCCTTTTCAGTCTAGCTTGGTGCAGGGTAGACTTAGTTAATGTCAATCTGTATTGTTGTAGCTCTAATGTTAATGGAGCAGTCATTAAGTCATTCTCTGCTTTTTCAGTTGATGCTATGCCTTTTGGCCAGGTTTCCCATCTCTTGTTAAAATAGAGTTATGGAAATTTTTGAGCTTGTCGTTTCTTTATAGATTCTGTAATAGTTATGTATAGTATGTACACATAGTATCTCTTTTTCCATAAAAATAAATAAAGTACATTTCTCTACATAAATAAGCACTTTTCTAATTCTGTCCCAGTACAAACTGAAACTGAATGGTAAACACTTTGGTTAGTTCTTTAGGTGAAACTGAAAATGTCATGACTGAGTGAACGCACTAAAATGTCAGTGCCTCAGTGCATTTGCTATGACACTGCTGCTCATTGGACTGAATAATTTCTGCAAGAGCCTACTTGGTTAAAGGGAAAATGTAAGATCTGATATTGTTAATTTTCATTCTTTCCTCAATTGATGGGTTCAGATCCCATCCTCCGATCAAGCTCGGCCGATGCTAAAGCTCGTGGTGACCAAAAACTGTCTAGCTTCTCTCTTACCCATAATGCACTAACCATAAGTTACCTCGGATCTCATTTGCCGCTTTTCACGAAAGACGTGGTTGACTATAGCTCTCAAGCATTTGTCAGGTAAGTGTTATTATTGTTATTTTCTATAAAGTTTCTATCCCTTACCATATCTTACAGTTAGTACTTCTTTAAATACTATTGTTAGTATTTCTCTTTCCTCCTTTAAACTTTCGTATAGTGTGTACCTGTTAAAATACTGTCATTAGTATTTTCCTTCTTTCTACACTTGGTGTAGCCCTTTTATTACCATTGCTGGTATTTTTTTCTTTCTTCTGTTTTTCTGTACTGATATATAAAAAAATTTTCTTATTTACCTTTGCCTTTTTATAGTTTTGACTATGAAGGAAAAAGGCCCCACTGGGTTTAAAAAATGGATTAAATGTCGGCGCAAACATCCTATGTCTGATGCCCACACTGTGCATGTGTACTGTCATGGACCATTACATTTTCAGGAAGACTGTCCCATATGCCATGGATTCAACCCCAGGGTGCTTGTAGGAAGGAAAAACACACTTATTTTAAAAAGCTTGCTTCCTTCTGCCTTTGGAGAGGCTATATCTGGAGATCAGTCTCCCAAATCTAAAACTAAACAGTTGAAAATGTCTTCTCTGAAACCCTCTATATTTTCCATGGTTTCAGAGCCACCCAAGAAAAGAGCCAAGATGTATCTGACCTCACCCTCGGATTCAAGAAAGAAATCAATTGATGGACCCGACTTCCTCAGATCCGACAGAAAAGGTATCTGATCTGATTACCTCCAGCTCTACTGCTTCTATTCTTTTTTATTTACCAAGGACAAGATATTTGCCATCCGTGGATCAGGTGCCCTCACCTTTTTTGGAACAGCACAGACCCAGGTTTCCCTCTGTTGTTTCCACTCACTCTTCCAGAAGTTTGACAGAGGAAGATGTGAAAAGAGTGGTACCAAAGATCCTCAACACAGAGTCGGATGGTTTTCTTGCCAGTTCCTACCCCTTTTCGGGTCAGGAGGTCCATTCTTTGACCACACCCCCACCACAAGTTCCTAATCTGATTCCTTCATCTCTTTCAGAGTCCCTGGATCCAAGCCTTCTGGCTCCATCTGGCTCTGATCCGAAGATAGCAATATCATCAAGATCCAGAGCACTAACTCTGAGTGCTCTGGTTCAGTTGGATCCAGAGGGCTTTCAGAGCTGAAGCTTCCCTATCAGATCTGAGGTGTTTGAGTTGACTCCGAAGTTGTCAGAGCCATCTCTGTGCCTTGGAGCCTTAGCATTGGATAGCTCAGCTACTGGTTCCACCTCGGGGAGATTGCTTTCGGGGCTGGAAAGGTCAGCAGT
This sequence comes from Protopterus annectens, assembly GCF_019279795.1. Taxonomy (NCBI): domain Eukaryota; kingdom Metazoa; phylum Chordata; order Ceratodontiformes; family Protopteridae; genus Protopterus; species Protopterus annectens. The sequence continues at coordinate 74,067,781 of NC_056738.1, forward strand.
CCAAAAGCCTGCCTTTTCGGAGCTGAGGTTTCCTCTTTCTCTAGGACAGAGTGCCTTCAAGGCTGCGAAGATGTTTTTTCTGTCCAGGCAGAATGGACGGAGCCAACCCCTTCGGATTTTCAGTCTTCTACCTTGATGTCTCTGTGCTTGGAGCGTTGTCACTCTTTGCTACAGGGACAGCCAGTCCGAGACCCCGATACTTCCCAACAGGGTATTTCATTGTCTTCTGATACCTCCCAGGAGCATCCCACTGAGAGTTCCCTTGGAAGAAAACATGCAAGAAGAAGCACTTGGACCTTCCAGAGGAGTCGGTCATGGAAGATACGGACTTCGCCGAAGGTGAATGGTCCCTGCGATCACCTCCTGAAGATGTCTCATTTAGAGACATCCTTGAGATAGTAAAACAGAGAGGTGGTTGGACGCCCAGCAACCCTTCATCTGAGGAGTCTATATTCATGAAGGCTTTCGGTACTGGCACATCTACCTCCTGAGTGACGTTGCCCGTCAACAACCTTATTGACTTGGTCTCTTGGCAAGTATGGAAAGAACCTGACAGTTGAACCGATACCCAGAAGACCAGACAGGATTATGGCATTACCTTCAGATAAGCAGTTTTGGGGTAAAGGGATGTCTTTTGATGCCATGGTCATGGTGGAGGCCACCAAAAAGGAGCTCGCCGAAGAAAGTTCCACTGTTCATTCCCCTAACATGGAGTCTAGGGTGATGGGACAGGTTTGGGAAGCATGTCTGTGCTTCAGCGACATCCACCTTAAGATCTAGGAATTGTTTGGCACATTTTACAAGATTACAGAGGGATTTGATTAAGGAATTCTCAAATACCCTGTGAGGATCTGTTTCTTCAGAGGTCCAATCATCCATGACTTCTCAGTTGGCTACCCTGCAATCTATTTCAAATTCTTCCATGAGGCTTATTTTGCATGTAGTCAAAGGAACCTCAAGGGCAGCAGGTTCAGGAATTTCCATCAGGAGACATGTCTGAATGTGCTTATGTGATTTTGCAGAGCCCTTCAAGTCTTTATTCATCAGTGCTTCTTTTGGCGGCACATCTTTGGCCTCAAAGTGAGGGCCACATTATCCAGGTATGAAAAGGATGGGAAGACCCTATCTGCAGTGTATCTATGTTTTTCAACCCCAGAGATCCTCTTCTAGGAGTCAACGATGTGGCGGAAGATGTGGTTCAAGAAATCCCAGGGTCCTTTCCAGGATACACGTGGGGGAAATTCCCCCAGGGGCAGCGGGGGGAACTCCAACACTCGGTACTGCTCCCGTGGCAGAGGTGGCCCACAAAACTAGGTGTCCAGAGATTCTTTCTTTGACAAGACCTTACCAGCACTCCTGACAGGAGGCCTGATTGCCCACCTCTGGAGGCAGTACTGGGGTCAATTGTCCCTGCACCAGTAAGCCTGGCTAGAAATAACAAATGATACTTAGGTGCACAGGATTATTTCCAGAGGTTATATAATGCCCTTTTCCCTTCCACCTCCAATCTCGAGAAAAATCCCTGTTGTTACACCCGGTCAGAGGGAAGAAGCAACAGTTCAAATAAGAAAGCTGCTAGAAAAAGAGTCATCCAGGAGGTCCCACCAGACCAGAGAGAATCTGGAATTTACTCAAGATTCTTTTTAGTGCCAACGAAAACAGGGGACTGGAGACCAGTTTTGGATCTCAGCAACTTGAACAAGTAAGTTTCAGCTGGTCACATTTCAGTCCATTCTCTCTTTTCTGACCAAGGACAACCGGATGCACTCGCTATATATTCAGGATATGTACCATCACATAAAGATGGACAGATGATCCAGAAGGTACTTGCACTTCCGGCTAGAGGCCAGTCATTGCCTATTCAGAGTTTTGCCCTTTGGTCTCACCATAGCCCCTAGGGTGTTCACCAAATGTATGGCAGTAGTAGCAGCTCACTTGAGTCTTCAGAGATTCCGAGGGTTTCCATATCTAGACAACTGGCTCATTACCACCCCAGTACAAAATACAAAAAGCTGCAAATAATCGATAAATAAACCACAGTTCGTAGAGAAAAAACACCTTTATGAAACAGCAAATGGCAAAGCTTTCGGGTATAACCCTTTCTCAATGCTAAGAATGCTTAGCATTGAGAAAGGGTTATACCTGAAAGCTTTGCCGTTTGCTGTTTCATAAAGGTGGTTTTTCATTACCACCCCAACCAGGCATTAATTACTAAGGGCAAAAGATCAGGTTCTCCATATGAGTTCTCATCTGTGGATAACCGTAAACTACAAGTCTCAACTGGAACTGACTCAAAATTTGGAAGTCATAGGTGCACTGTTCAACACAAACTCTGTGATAGCATCAGTGCCTTCTTCAAAGGTTCAAACTATAAGATTACAGGTCAGAAAAATAATATGCAGTACTAAGATTTCAGCCAGCTTGGTCCTTCAAGCTCTAAGATCAATGTCAGCGGCAATAACACTAGTACCTTTAGCCAGATTTTACATGAGGATTCTCTGGTGGATGCTAGCAACACAACGGTTGATACTTTACCAACCCATGTCAACTCTAATATGTATCACTCACATATGCAAGAGAGATCTCAGGTGGTGGATTCAGTCAGATCAGGTTCTACAAGGCTGTGTCCATTCATTCCCCTCAACCCAAGGCCATAGTGACCACAGACTCTTTCTAGTTGAGGTGGATGGCATTTTCTGGGGAAAACAGACAATGCACTTGGTCCCTTGAATAGGCCAACTTGCATATCAGTGTCCTAGCGATGAGGGAAGTGCTTTTAATGTTGCAGGCTCTTCAAGATGCTCTCCCTTCAGGGATGATTGCATTTCAGATGGACAATATGTCATTAGTTTGGTACATCAGCAAACGAGGGAGCAGATCATGGCCCTTGTGTGGCAAAGCACTCAAAGTATGGCAATGGGCAATCTCATCCACCACTTTCTAACAGCAATGCACATTCCGGGGAAGGCCAATGTGATAGCATACAAGCTGAGCAGGTTCATTCTTCTAACTCACGAGTGGTCTCTCAACAAGAATCTGATGGAAATGATTTTTCATTGATGGGGCCAGCCTTGCTGTGATCTTTTTAATTCTCCCCTGAACAACAACTGCAGCAGCTACTTTGCCCTAATCCCCCACAGGGGGAATCACCGAGGGAACTCTACTTCACGATTGGCACCCGGTCTACTTTATGACTATCCACCAATCCCATTAATTCTGAAATTCCTACAGAAAGCTGTGTTGAAGAGCAAAGTCATCCTTATTGCACCTTACCGGCCTCGACAGATTTGGTTCCCCTTCCTTTAGCCTAACTCATTTCACCAACCTTGGATTCTGGATCCGACTCTGCACCTCCTGTCTCACCCAACAGGCATGAGCCATCCAGACGTACCAGACCTCAGGGTGACAGCGTGACTTCTCCAATTCTATTAATAGCCAGACAGCCTGTGCTCTCTTTCCCTGTCCGGCATATACTTTTATCTTCCCATAAACCTTCAACACATAAACTCTATTCCGGCACATGGAGATTTGAGTACTGGGCACATCAAAATCATGTTGAACCTTTTTCAGCTCTGATTCATAACATCTTTGAGTTTTTGGCCCTACTTTTTAAAGAAGGAGCTAGTTCCACAACCATTAAAGGTAAGTTAGCAGCAATATCAAACTTTCACACTGGATTTGTGGGTTCATCAGTAGCCTCTCATAAGTTTTGCTGAGCGTTTATATGAGGCACACTAATTTTAAGACCTCCTTTTAAAGACCCTACTCCCCCATGGAACCTCAATCTGGTACTGGAGGCACTTATTCATTCCCCTTTTGAACCAGCAGCTAAATGTGACCAACGTTTTTTGTTATAGCCATTACATCTGCTAGATGAATTTCTGAAATTCAAGCATAGTCTTCAAACCAATTTTTCACAAAGATAAAGTTACTTTACAAACCAGTGCTACCTTTCTTTCCAAGGTAGTGTCAGAATCCAGTATTGATCAGTCCATTAATTTGTCAATGTTCTTCCCCAATTTTGCTAACAAAGGTGAGTACATGTTACATTTTTTGGATGTTCACAGAATTACATTTTTACCTGCATAGAAAAAAAGACACAAGAAAAACAGATCAGTTATTTGTCTCTTTTGCAGAATTGAAATTGGGTAATCCAGTTGCCAAAGTAACTGTAGCCAGATGGTTAACTGATTGTATCTCATTTAAAAAAGTGGGTATTGCCTTACTACAACTGTTTCAAGCTCATTCATCTAGATCAGTGGCAACTTCAGTTTTCCTATCCAGAACATCCATGGACGATATATACGCCCCATACCTTTGTTACTCATAACAAACTGTATCTGGTCTCCAGAGGTGGAGCATCATTTGGTTTAACTTTGCTCAGGAATATCCTCCCTTAGGGTTCACCCAGGATTTTAGGTAGCTGGGGACTCTGTTCCATCAGTTGAGAAGAGAATGAAAATTGACAACATCAGATAAAAAAGTTATGTACTTCCCATAACTTTCCATCTGTGTTGTCCATTTTCATTCTTCCTCAACTCCCCGACAAGAATCCCCATCATTTCTATATGCAAACTTCTGGAAGAATGAGTTTTTTAATGGACATCACTGTCCTTTATACTGAGCTCCACATGTAGTCTTTCTCTGTATTGAGTGCATGCATTTTTACACCTCCTTTGTCTATGCATAGTAAATATTTCCTTTCTGGTAAGAATCAGCAAACAAGATCTGAGGTAACTTAGGGCTAGTGCATTATCGGTAAGAAAGAATTTCAAGAGTTTTTTGGTTGCTACGAGTTTTAGCAGTGGCTGAGTTAGATCTGAGGATCAGACCCGAACCCATCAGTTGAGAAAGAATGAAAATGGACAACACAGCCGGAACATTATGATAAGTATATAACTTTTTCTATTTTAACACTTTTCATTCTTGTGTGACCTCAGTGATAGGTTATTTAGACTTTTGTTATATAGGTAATAGGTAGACTACCATCTTTGAGGGGGTGCTGTTATGGAGCCCCCTGCAGAAACAGTATAATTAAAGCTATAGCAAATATTTTATTTTGAGATGTTTTGACTTTATGATGTTTAGCATTTTTAGGGATTTATTCTTCATTTTTTTGAATGTTAGATATATATATATATATATATATATATATATATATATATATATGTATATATATATATATATATATATATATATAGATATATAGACATTCTGTTATGAGTCCAGCTATACAAAGCCATCCATTATCCCCTTAACTTTTTAATATCTGTTTTGAACATCTCTTAAACAATCTTTGTAGTAATTGTAATTTATTCTATGTTAAGTGATTTTGCAGATGAGGCCATTGTTTATATTACTACCCGCTAGATCTGTTCTACCTAGAATTTTATTTGAGGTGGAGAGGCTTTCCATTTTTTCCAGTCATTATAAGCTTAATTTTATTGCAGTTTCATCTTGTTTGCCCTAAACAACAGTAATTACATTAAAATTTTGAACTTCTGTCCTATAAACTTAAAATTGTTAACTTCTGTCCTATAAAGTTAGTCACGTCTTTAAGTATTTACCACCTTAGGCTGCTATTTTAAAATTTTTTTTTCTAAACTATTTTTTTCACCTCAGTTCATCACTTCACTTCTTCCTATAGCTAAAATAATTTGTAATTTGTATTCTGATTTCTGTACACCTTTTTGGTATCCTGAAGTGGTTATGGTTTACTGTCCTGAGTGTACTTTGCCGAAGGTTTCTTGAGGACTGAAACTGTGTCTATATTGCTGAAGTACATGTATTTTTCCTTTGTGCTTTTTACTCCAGTGCCTGCCAACCATCAAACTTTTCTTAATCATATACAATCATTTATTTACCTACCCAAAAATTTCACCTGGTGTTAAAGAGAAAGCTATTTGCAGGGGGTGGTCTTCTAGACAGCTGTGAGGGTACTGTATGCCTTCACGTGCATGCCTCTACATCTGCACTGCCTTGGAGGTGAGATGATCCTCCCCATTCTATGACCTGACACATCTGACTTACTCCTTAGGCAGAGGTCCATATGTCATCTTATCTGTCTTACCTGGATGGCACTTTGGGGACTTGTCTAGCCAGCTGGTTAAACTGGCTTATCCCCCAGACTGGGACCCAAAGACATCTTTATCTGTCTAGCCTCAGCTGGCAGACAGTTCCTCCAGTCAGCATCCTGCATCATTCTGTAGACAGGTTAAGGAGGTATTTTTTCCCCCTGCCGTAACCCTTCTCTTCATAGGTTCATAGGTTCATAGGTTCATAGGTTCATACTAGGCTATCTGCCCGAGGGCATTTACAAGCCTAGCCCATAGTTTTGTGGCTTACGCCACCCCTTTAGTATGGGGAACTATACCCATTATTTTGCTGTGCCTCTGTCGAGCAGTGACACTGAGGTAATCCCTGGGGTATATCTGCGATCTCCCATCCATTGGTCAAGATTTCTCTTGAACAAGGCCAGCAAGGTGCTCTGCCTCACATATACCGGGATTTTATTCCACAGCATAGGGAGTCTTTGGGTGATGAATCTATCCCTGCAGCACGTCCTATTAATAGCCGTGTCGAGGTTTAAGTCTCCGCCCTTGTGGCTCTGACGGATCTAGATTTTTGAGGTGAAGCATATTCATCAAATCTGGGTTTGACATGGCCTTGTATGTTAGGCAAAGGTCACCTCTGAGCAAGCGGTGGCGACTGAATAGAGCTGGAGTTCTTTCAGTCGGGCAGCATAGGACAGATGTTTGAGACCCTTTATCCTTTTGGTGAGGAACTTTGTGGCCTCTCCAGCTGCTGCAAGTGTCAGGTCAGATACATTCGAATGGGGCATTGTACTCAATCATTGGTCTGATGAGTGATGAGTATAGGGAGACTATGACCTCCCTTGATCTAGATGAGAATCCCTTCATGATAAGGTGGGCAATGTAGAAGGTCTTCCTAACTACTTTAGCTACATGGGTGTCGAATGACAGACTACTATCAACCTGGGTCCCCAGGTCCCTGATAACTTCTTCTGTGCTCAGTGGATTGCCACCTATTTGGTAGCTAGGGGTAACCTTGTTTTTCCCGAAGGGTATGACTATGCATTTTTGGCATTTAACTTTAGGCCATGGCTCTGGCACCAGTTATCCGTTTCTGTGAGACCCTTCTGAAGGATATCTGTGTCAGATGTGTTTTCTACTATGGCGCCCAGTTTGCAGTCATCTGCAAACTTTGTCAGCCATAACCCTCCTGTGTTTGCTTGTACTTCGGAAAAGTAGATGCCAAACAAGAGTGGGCCCAGGACTGAGCCCTGTGGTACACCACTTGTGACAGGCTTTGAGTCTGACATGGCGCCAGCAACTCTGACCCTGTGGGTTCTGTCACTCAGCCAGTTTGCAACCCATCTTGTGATATATGTCAGTAGAGTGAACAGTTCTAGATGTGGAGTAAGACTGGATAATATTTTTTAATGTTTAACATTTTTCAAGCCGGAAAATTATAGATCATGAGCAGTTTTTTAGTTGTTGTAAGTATTAGTGAGGGAATTTTTAGTACCATGCAGTGATGGGATCTGTAAGGCATCTCAGATGTGAATTTAGCTGTTTTGTTTTATTTTTCTGTCATGATTATCTGCATATCTTGCAGGTTGAAGAGTATAAAAACATCATATGGGAGTATAGGGAACAGTAGTGGGAATGGTTAGCCTAGCGTGGCCAGTCAGGTAAGGTTTAGCTGTATATAGGGTGCCAAATTTTTTGAGCGTTTTGCTGATAGCTTGCTTTATGTGCTGGTCTAATTTCATGGCATCATCTGTGATGACACTTAGGAGCCCGCTATGAGTTTCAAGTTCAGTTTACCTTTGCTAAGAAGAAGTGATGGTGAATGAGTATTGTTTAAGTGTGACCAGAATAAGTTTGATCGTAGGGTTTAATAGTAATTCAGAGTTATGGAGCCATGTTTCAGTAGAGCTGAAGGATTCATGAGTTTGGATTTGAAGTTGTAGATTTTTGGCAGTGCAGATAAGTATGAAATTGTCAGCATACTGAATAATGTTACATGTGTAGGTCATTTATGAAAACACTGCTTAGCAAGGGACCAAGGATAGATCCATGAGGCATCCCTAGGGGCACTGAAAGAAATGTAGAAATGTAATTTTCCTATTTTACAACTTGAAGTCTTTTGCTGAGGAAGCTGTTGGACCAGTTGAGAAATAAGCATTGAAGTTCTAAAGAGGAGAGTTTGTAGATTATTTTTTATTTTTTTTTTGGTGAGACATGGTGTCAAAACTTTTGACAAGTCTAGGTCTAGTGCTACTACTAAGTTCCCTGCATTCCTCTTGCTGTGGTAGTAAAGCTGAGTAGAACAAAATTGTAGTGCTGTGGTGTGGTTGGAAACTATCTTCTATGGGGTTTATTAAGTCTTTTTTGTGGTGACAAATTTAATTAGCTGGGATTGGACACATTTTTCTGTGATTTGGTATAGAAGGAATGGATTGGCTATTATTCTGTAAGTTGAGATAGTAGAGGAAAAATGTAATTTCTTTTTCAAAAAGTTGGAGTTGTAATTTTCTGTGATGGAGTGGTTTATTGGGATGGAGATTTGTTAAGGTAGGGTATATGCTGCAAGTGTAATGTACTCTGCTGGAAATTTGTCTGGGTCAAGTGTTATTGGCTTTAGTTTAAGAAGATATTTCCTGATGGTTGGATATGATTATCAGTTCAAAATCAAACCTGTTGGGATTATTTGCCAACTCTGGAGGGAGTGGGGTGTTCTAGGTGGTGGAGTTTTTAAGGGGAAAGATACTATGTTAATAAAATGGGCATTGAATTGGCTGGTAGTGCTTTCATTAGTGTATTTTGTTAAAGGGGTTGGTTTGGTGGTGTGGACATGAAGATGCAAGGTAGCACCAGCTGTGCTAGGTGTAAGGCAGTGCATGTGTAACATATGCCAGCATAGCTAGCTCGAGTTTTATAAAGAATTATATATCATTTGAATATCAAACTGATTTGTGCTGGTGCTTATGTTAAAATATATATTTGTAAAGTTGCTTGTGTTAAAAATGTATCAACAGTGGGTCCTGCTGGACAGAAAAGAAATATATATGTATGTCAGACTGTATTGTTGTAAGTGATGAAATGTATATATTTTAACAGAGGATATTGGAAGGGAAGAGATTAAATTCAGCCCAGCTTACCTTTAGAAAAATAGCCTGAAATTAAATGACTTGGTTTAGGCCATAAAGATTTTATCTCACAGGTCTGAATGCAGCCAGAGAAGCAGTGTCTGTGAAAAGCCCGGGCTGGGATCCTGCTCTGTTGTCCTTTGTGGTGAACTAATTGCTACCCTGGGGTGCTAGAGAATAGCTTGTTAGCTTCTGCAGGAAGGGTGGAAGTCTTGGAATTGTTTTACAGTTTTCAGATGCTGTAATAAACCTTAGCTAAAGTTCTGTGTGTGTATTGTGACACACCAGTGTCAGATTCTGGCTCAGTTTCTAGTGAGATGGTAGTGTGGGAACCACAGAGTCAAGTGACCAGATGTGATGCCATTCTGTAGCCAGCACTGACAATGTATTTGAATACTAGTGAGAGATGTGACGTGTGCACTTTGTTTTTGGACCTGACAAGGCAGTCATATTCACTTTCATCTTGTCTTGCTTTAGTAAGTAACTAAGGATCAGCAATACTTCAGTTAGTTATGAAACATATAGTGAGATTAGCTAAATGTTTTTTTCTTTATATGTCTGAGTCTTTCTGTCTGTGTTGTTTTTAATATTTCCTGTGATTTGAAACTCTAGCATTTATTGTAAATAGATATTCAATATTTTCATGTTTATTATTTATTATTAAATATATCTAATCCTTTCACTGTGGCTGGACAAAATATTTTTTTCAGATACACGAAATACTCAAGGATCTACTGGTTTCCATTTTGGAAAATCTAATTTTGAGCCCCCGATGGATAAGCATGTTGCAGTTCTTAGGGGAGTGTGTGTTAAAAGAACTTCATTTTTCTCATGAACACCAGCCGGTTAGATATACTTTGTCTAAAGCAGAACAAAAAGCATTACAGGACCTTACTAATAAGCATGACCTCGTTATTTTGTTGGCAGACAAGGGAAGTGGCATTGTGGTTATCGATTGGAATATGTACCCAGGAGGAGGCTGAAAAACAACTGTTTGATCCCCGATTCTATATACACATGGTAGTTGATCCAACTCCAAATTTTAAAAAAGAAATTGATTCCTTCCTAGACCTAGCAACTGAGGAAGGCATAATTAGTCAGAAAATTTGTAGACAACTGAAGGTTTCAGATCCCATGCCCCAGTATTTATACCTACTACCAAAGATACATAAACATCCCACTAAGCCTCCAGGATGGCCAGTCATATCTGGCAGGGGATCATTAACTGAACCTTTATCTGCCTTCCTTACAGAACATTTGCAACCTTTGTTATCTATGGTTAGGTCTAGGTTGAAGGACACTACACAATTTCTCAATATTATTCAGGACACACAATTGGAATCAGCTTGATATCTATGTACACTAGATGTAACCTCCCTATACACCATTATACCACACTGGGCAGGTCTACAGGCTATTCAGTTCTGGCTTGACAAATCACAACTATACTCTCCTGGGTTTAACACACTCCTTATATGTTTAACTGAACATGTGTTATCAAAAATGTTTTTTACTTTCATGGGAAATCATACTGGCAGGTTCATGGTATGGCTATGGGAGCATCCTTTGCTCCCATTTATGCTGACCTGTTCATGGGTTTTGTGGAGGAACAGTTAATATATGATGACAATCACAATATATTTTTGGACCAGCTTGATATTTGGAGACGATATTTGGACGATTGTTGGATGGTGTGGTGGGGGGATCAACAATATGTGCATGAATTTGTACAATACCTTAATGATAACAAGTGGGGTATTCAGTTTACATTGCACATTGAAGATCAACAAATAACATTTTTGGATGTTATAACCAGACAGGAGGACCATACACTGGAATCACAAGTATACAGAAAATTTCCAGAATATAACACCTTGCTCATGCCTCCAGCTATATCATCCTCGCCGCATCATCAGCAATATTCCTAAGTCTCAATATTTACGTATTAAACGTATCTGTTCCTCCGAACAAACTCTTAAAGCCTGCCAGGATGATTTAACTCATAGGCTACGTACCAGAGGATATCATCAGGATCCTATTATTCGAACATTACATCAGGTTGATCAAATAGACAGGTGCCAATTGTTACAATATAAGGACAGAACTATTTGGACTGGAAATCATATTTCACAACCAGTCAGGCTAGTTACTACTTTTGGGACCAATACCGACAGATTTAAAAGTATTATAAATAATCATTGGGATATTTTGTTAGCCCAAGACAAATTGAGTGAATTGCTGAAACCCAGATGTCTATTTTCATACCGTAGAGGTAGAACTATAAATTCTTATTTGACTCATTATAAACATTATAGTCCACCTATCAGCCAACAAAGAACCCTATTTGGAGATATACTACCAGGATGTGTTTCTTGTGGTCATTGTAGTACTTGCACACACGTATTTCATACTAAGGAATTTACTAGCTGTAATACGTCCAAAAATTTATGAAATTAGATGTTTTGGAAATTGCAGTAGTGATTGCATTGTTTATTTGGCCACTTGTTTTTGTTCTTCATTTTATGTTGGACAAACATCAAGACCTTTCAGACATAGAATCAGTGAACACTTAAGTGAAATTAGAAATAAAAGGGTTTCTAATGCCCTTTATAAACACACAAAACTGCTAAATTCACCTTTACCATAATAGACAAAATTCATATGAACAAATTATGTAAAGCTTCATTGTATACTTTACTAAATCAAAAAGAATCTGCTTGGATTATTAGGTTAGGTGCTTTATTCAAACCAGGCTTGAATGAGTTAAGTTAGTTATGGTTTAGATTAATTGATGGATTACTTTAATCAAGTGAGATATATATAAGCAGCTGCAAGGGTTTGCCGAATTTAATACATTTTTTGTTACACTGAAGAAGACTATAATCTCTTAGCCGAAACCGGTTTGCTTTATTGTATTTATGGGATTTGCTACATTAAATTTCTAAAATATTTTTTACCTTTCCCTTGTGCTGGATATTTTTTGGACTCAATACTACAATGGTTTGATCCATGCACTTTGTCTTCCCTGCATATTTTTGGTTTGGTCTGCAGAGATTTTTGCTATACGCTGGAGATGCTTGGGATGGATGGAGGTCTAATTAGTGGCTCTGCAACCTTTTCTGCTTTTTAAATTAAGGGAGATGTTTTGTCTTTACAATCTATGTGGACTAGTCTTTCTCATTCATTGACCTGTACATATGCTTTACGAGTGGATTTCATGTTTTACATATTTAGAAAATGCCTCAGTTCACTATATACTGTTGGGTCTTGCCCTTTAGGAGCGTTTGGATGTTTGGCAGTTAGTTCTGCTTTCTACCGATATTGTTCATTGTGAAAGTCTATTGTATGGACTTGGGGCCCAAAAACAGAATTCATATGAACAAGTTTGGTAAGGTGAGACCAATGACTTTTGGGTATTTATATTTTGTTGTATATCATCCACTAAATTGTCTTGTTTGGTAAAGCACATTTAGTGCTTTATATTTGGCGTTTGATGTCACAACTACCAATATCGTTTTTTGGTACGCTTTGGTATACAAGTTCGGCACTCAAAAGTGGAGCTAATTTTGCTTATGTCTTCAACAATGTGAGATTACTGACTGTTGGGACGTTGTTACAAATCTTTAACGGATCCAGTGGAAATTTTTGGGGTGGGGACACCATCTTTATTTTTCAACTGAGACATTATGAATGAAACATACAACTTTTGCACAACTGTTTTTTTATCATCACTGTTTGTTGTATCGGGAAGTTGTGACTTTTCTTTATTGTTGGACCTATTCGTGGTTCAATATAGAGACTTGGATATATGGGACAATGTCATGCTGCATTACGGATTTTCAATAACCGGATATCTTTATTGAAGAACTGGGGCATCGGAGCTGTTTACACATTATATTTTGGACTTCTTTTGATGCAATCTTTTGATACATTTACCACTGTAGTTGGATCATTATTCTAGGTTTATTATGTTTAGACATATTCTGGTTGTCTGGTATATTAGGATGATTTACAAATATATATGGTGTTTACCTACGATATATGTATGAATAGAGTGGGCAGTCTATTGTCTATATGTGAATTTCTTTAGATCATAGCACTGCTTTTTTAATGCAGATGTTCATTTTCGGCTGTTGCTTTATGGCTTTTGTTGAGGTCCTGAAAAATATATAGATGTATTGGGATTTATTGGGATATGAACTAACCTACATCTAAATTATTTAACTCTATCATACACTTGATGTATGTTTTGAAATGCGCTTTACATGATCTTTATAGTGTGTTTAAACTGGGGTATTATAGTTCTATAATTTTGGGTCACGTGGTTTGTTGGCCGCAATTATCTCTGTTTTGAGAACTATTTATGGGGTTTGCTTATTTTTTGGATGCCTTTTACAGACCCAAGATATAAACTATTTTTAGTCCTAGAAAGGAAGAAGTTAAATCATATATGTCTATGTGCATTGGTTCAACATATTACTAAATAATGCCTGGTCAGGTATAATGATTTTGTTGTCTTATGAAGGTGTCAGAGACAAAGTCGGTCACCTTTTACCCACCAGCATACGTTCTTATTACAGAACTTTATTGTGAACCATATTAGGTGGAACTGTTTATAGTGTTTTTATGCACTAACGGTAAACAACAAGGAGTGGCAGAGATGCAGGTCGGCCTTTATTAATTTTTATGGTGGCTAAATCTTTATATTTTGGGCATGAGAGACATCAATACTTAATGGTGTTTGACATATTAGGAATTTCCTTTGATAAGGGAGTCATTGGGACCAACATCCAGTGACTCATTATAGAGGTTTATATAACCGGTTTTTGATCATGTTTTGTTTGCTATTGGAGTTTAATTTGGTTGTTGGTTTTGTTCCTTTCCATGGCTGAATAATTACTCACTTTGGGTTAGATATACTTCAATATTTGGATTCATAATTGATGGTGGAAGAACATAATTCATTCAACTATTGACGCATTTTTTGATATGATGGACCTCACTAAGCTATTACAAGGTTTATCAGCTGATAGAGACAATTTAGAGATTTTTGGTTTCAAACCATCTAATGTCACTAATACTGTTGCAGATATGGATGACCCACAACATCTTTGTGGTCTACTATTTCAAAAGTTGACCAAAAATATGAGAACACTTGGGGCCAATATTTGGCACCTAAAATTATTTAAAGCTTATAAGCTTAAAGACATCACACCACAAGGTTTACGAGTCAGGATTCAACCCCTGGTGGGACAGATAGATGACCAACTCTCTCAGGATTGGGCCTTAGCACAACACAAAGCATCCATGCTTATTGTAGACATCCTAATTGCATATTATGAAAGGATGATTGACAAATGCATAGGGAAGGTTACTATTAGTTGTGAACAGACCAAAATTTATGAGACAGAAACCTTTTTTAATGACTATTTAAGCAACTTGGCTAAAGATCTATCTATACTGGAAGAACAGCTAGTTGAGAAGAAAACCCAAAAATTCCAAAGAGACATTACAGACTATGAAAAGGGGAAACCCTTTGTTACTCAAAAAAGTGAGCGATTTTCAGATTCTGGGTTTAAAACAACTAATCATAAGAAAAGACCTAGATAAATACTTAGAAAATCAGCACAGACTTATAGTGGCACTTCTGAGGAGGATTCGTCCTCTGCCACTGATTTAGACTCCCTTTCTACCCAAGAATCTCCGGTGGCTAAAAGGAAACCTCATGTAGACCCTCTCCACAGAGTATTCAACAACTGTTGGAGAAGATTGTATCTCAGTGAATAATGTACACAATATCTCATGACACCAGTTGTCTGATGTACAAATTAAACTACTGAATAGGAGTCTCAATTTTGTGCTGAATTTTGTGGTACCTGAACATACATTGGTCAAAGAACTCAATGATTTTTGTAGACTACTTAATTTGAAAATATTTTTTTCAGATGCGCAAAATACTCAAGGATCTACTGGTTTCCATTTTGGAAAATCTAATTTTGAGCCCCCCATGGACAAGCATGTTGCAATTTTTAGGGAGTGTGTGTTAAAAGAACCAGCCGGTTAGATATAATTTGTCTAAAGCAGAACAAAAAGCATTACAGGACCTTAGTAATAATCATGACCTAGTTATTTTGTCTGCAGACAAGGGAGGTGGCATTGTGATTATGGATTGGAATATGCACCAGGCGGAGGCTGAAAAACAACTGTCTGATCCCTGATTCTATATACACATGGTAGTTGATCCAACTCTGAATTTTAATTGATTCCTTCCTAGACCTAGCAACTGAGGAAGGCATAATTAGTCAGAACATTTGTAGACAACTGAAGGTTTCAGATCCCATGCCCCAGTATTTATACCTCCTACCAAAGATACATAAACATCCCACTAAGCCTCCAGGATGGCCAGTAGTGTCTGGCAGGGGATCATTAACTGAACCTTTATCTGCCTTCCTTACAGAACATTTGCAGCCTTGTTATCTATGGTTAGGTCTAGGTTGAAGAACACTACACAATTTCTCAATATTATTCAGGACACACAATTGGAATCAGCTTGGTATCTATGTACACTAGATGTAACCTCCCTATACACTAGTATACCACACTGGGCAGGTCTACAGGCTATTCAGTTCTGGCTTGACAAATCACAACTATACTCTCCTGGGTTTAACACACTCCCTATATGTTTAACTGAACATGTGTTGTCAAAAAATGTTTTTTTACTTTCATGGGAAATCATACTGGCAGGTTTGTGCTACGGCTATGGGAGCATCCTTTGCTCCCATTTATGCCGACCTGTTCATGGGTTTTTTGGAGAAACAGTTAATATATGATGACAATCACAATATATTTTTGGACCAGCTTGATATTTGGAGACGATTTTTGGATGAATGTTGGATGGTGTGGCGGGGGGGATAAACAATATGTGCGTGAATTTATACAGTACCTTAATGATAACAAGTGGGGTATTCAGTTTACATTGCACATTAAATATCAACAGATAACATTTTTGGATGTTGTCATAACCGGACAGGAGGACCATACACTGGAATCACAAGTACACAGAACATTTCCAGAATATAACACCTTGCTACATGCCTCCAGCTATCATCCTCGCCACATCATCAGCAATATTCCTAAGTCTCAATATTTACATATTAAACGTATCTGTTCATCCGAACAAACTCTTAAAGCCTGCCAGGATGATTTAACTCATAGGCTACGTACCAGAGGATATCATCAGGATCCTATTATTCGAACATTACATCAGGTTATTC